>NW_027555847.1:434054108-434151608 GCF_003287225.1 Phascolarctos cinereus | reverse complement strand
AGTTTCCAGCAATATTCTTGGCTATGACATACTGGAAAACATTGGTTCAGTCCATAGAGAGTTATTTAAAAGCTTGATAACGTACCTAAAAATGTGCTAAATATCAGCGCAAGTATTATGAAATCATCCTTAGGTTGTTAAGTACCTTTGGTTCTCCAAAAAGTACCTTTAATGCATTGTTATGAAGAAGGGGTAGGTATAAATTGGGTACAGCGGGGGGGAGCTCAACATATCTCATGGCTGAACTCATTCTTTTCTTTTTTATCTCATCAATATTGCACTGCCCCTGAAAAATATGTCCCTTTACTAATACATATAGATAATTATAATTTACAATTATGTACTACCTTAAGGTTTGCAACATGCCTTTATTTATGATATCAGGCAGAGCAAGTATTATTGTCATATCATTCTATGGGTAATGAAACTGAATCTGTAAGAGTTTAATTAACTTCTCCTGGTGATACCACTAATAAATGACCTATTTGGAATCTGATCACATATATGCTCACTTCAAGTATACTAACAGCTGTGCCACTCTGCCCCTGATATGAGCCAATAAAGAACAGTCTAATCATTAAGATTTCTTTAAGATTTATTCTCGAAGGCTTTTGTTCACAAACCTATGAGGTCAGAAGTGCAACCACTTTCCCATTTTATAGATAAGCTGCTGAAGTATAGAAGGGATGGTTAATATGAACCCAAGTTAAATAACAGGGAGGAGACTTGAGCTTCTAACTAATGTAGGTACAGATATTTTGTCCTTTTGCTTGTAAACAGAGGCTCATATTGTCATGGTCTTTCTCCTCTCCCTCTACCCCAATAAATTCCAATCCTTTAAAGAGTCATTAAAAATTGAAATTCATGAAAGCCCAAAGGAACTCTCACATTTCAAAAGTAATTCTCACAGAGAACTAAGACATTGGACAACAAATAAATTCTATCGCTTTCTGGAAAGGAGTCTACATGACCAGTGTTCTTCAGAATACGAAGAAAAGAAATAAGCCTCACCATTGATTTAGTTTTATGCCATGAAATTCTATTTTGTTTTGCATTGTTTTGTGTTGTCATCAGTATTAACTGAGGTTCTATCTGTTCCTGTTAATTTTCCAGATGAAATTTTCACATTTTCATCATAATATCAAGACTCAATTTACTTTAAATTCATTGTTTAACAATGTATCAGGGAATAGATTTCAATTGCAATGGAATGATTAGTAGCAAAAACAGACAACTATATCTCAGAGGAAATGACAAATGTAATATGACAATACACATTTAGTCATTATGATTTCTCACTCCTCCACCATTCTTCTATTCAGTAAAATATATCTCTTCTTCAATTAGCTGTTCATTTTACTCAACTCAGAAAGCTTGAATCACAAGCTTTACCCGGAGTGTATTGTAATATTCAATTAAATATAATACTGTGAGGTGCAGTTTTCTTCAAAACTTAAAAAAAACCTCAAAATCTTGAATGGTCATTTCATCTAGGTTCCATTCACATTTCCCTGCTTGAAGGCAGTTTAATGATTGATATTATTGCCTATTGTAATATTCATAATGAGGCAACTCAACTTGTAATATTGCTTTTGTGAAGTGACATATTTTATTTGCTAAAAGGTGGAATCCAATTTCCTGCAAATGCTAACATATGCTCAGCAGCATAAGTATTATTTAGGACAGATGTTCAAACCAGTGACTCTCACCATATGACTTACGGGAGAAAAAATATTCATTTTCTCTGTTCCCTTATTTGCAAATGGGTATGAAAATATTTGCCAACCTTAATTATAGGGATCTGGGTAAGAATCCAGAGAGCTGAAAGAAACGGAATAGTTTATCTTTTTCCACCAGAAGCTTCAGATTGAAACTTTTCTGCCTAATTACCAACTCACTCACTATCCCCAAAAGCATTAGATGAATGAAAATGTATATGAGTTGTCATAGTTACTTCTCCCCTATATTTATATCATTTATAATTCAACAACTGGTTCTTCCCAATAATAAATGAGTTTTCCAAATTGGCAACTATAGAAGGGATAGGAAAGGAAATGCTGTCTACCTGTCTTGTATCTCCAAAGACATTAGAGAATATAGAATAGTAATAAAATACTATAGAGAATATAGAGTAGCCTAAAATCTATTCATTTATTTGATTATCATGAAATATAGTTGAAATATATTGAGCTTGTAATTCATGACAACTCCAGAACTCTTTCACATAAATTCTTTTTTTTCCCCACATAAACTCTTGAATTGCACCATCTTCCCTATTTTGTGTTTGACACATTGACTTTTAATATGCCTGTAGATCTTCATATTTATTTACTGTACTTTATATTATTATATTTGAGACTTCATTGTAGCCTAGTGAAATTCTTTTCATCCTGACTTTTTCTTCCAAAATGTTAGCTAGCCCTATCTAACTTACACTACCTGCTAAAGTGACAACTCCATCTAAACCTTAATACACATTATAGATACAAAGTCATTGATACAATGGCTGGTTCCTGAGACAATCAGATACAGACCTTCCTTATGTTAATGTGAAGTCATAAATTAATTCCATAAATTAGGTTTTTTTAATTGATTTTGAACTTAAATATAAAGACCAAAAAAGAAAGAAAGAAAGAAAGAGAACACATCCACATGCACATTACAACCTAAAAGGAGGGTTTACTATAAAATGATGAATTTACACTTCACACTGTTTACTTTTTTTAAAGCTATAAGTACTATATGTCATTTTCAAAGTCGTTCTGCTTTCTATGCTTCCTTATACGTTGTCTTTTATTCTCTGCTGTGCACTTAAAAAATATTCCCTCCCTGTCTCCCCCTGCTCTATAGATGGCTACCATTGGAGAGAAATATATGTGTGTATACATATATACATAAGCATGTGTATGTATATAAATATGCACACACATGTATATATGTAAGTATATGTGTGTATGCATACACATATACATAGAACCCTGCTATATGTACTTCTACTTATTGTTTCTTTCTCTGAAGGCAGTTAACATCTTCCTTCACAAGTCCTTTGTAGTTGATTTGAGTGTTTATAATACTCAAAATGACTTAGTCTTTCAAAGTTGTTCTTAAAATAATTTTGCTGATACTATATTCAATGTTCTCCTGGTTCTCCTAATAATGCTCTTCATTATTTCATGCAAGTCTTTCTATGTTTTTTTTTTTCTAAAATCAATGAGCTCATATTTTCATACAGCACAATAGTATCCCATCACAGTCATTCACCACACCTTGTTTAGCCATTCCCCAAATGATAAGCATCCCTACAATTTCCAGCTCTTTGCCATCACAAAGAGAGCTACTATAAATATTTTAGGAGAAATACCTTCTTTTCTTTTTTTCCCCCTAATTATCTTGGGAAACAGACCTGATAATGATACTACTAGCTAAGAGGATATAGGCACTCTAATAACTCTAAGGGCATAATTCCACATTCCTCTCCAAAATGTACCTTTTCTTTTATTTTTCAATTGGGACAGCATTTGCCCTTCTGCAATTCTTCATGACACATGTAATTCTTAATGGGTAACCTTTTAAAGTATACAATTTTTTTTTAAAGTATATAAATAATATCTGCCTAGTTACAGTCACTTAATCTAATGAAGGAAAACATAGTGTTCTCTTCTTGTCTCTTTTTCTTGGGTTTCAATTTCCTTTAGTCTTTATTTTGTCCCCTTTTATGTCCATAGACTTTTTTTTTTCACAAAACATAAGTAAAATTAGTTGAATACTACTTTTTTGACCATCATTTTTGATCATCTCCCAAATCCATGGATTTTTCTCTTCTGTGACCTTCTTTTTTTAACTTAGTTGTTTCTTTTTTTTAATTTTTAATCATCATCTTTTCCATAGAATTATTTGGCAGTCTTATCCCATTCTGAATATTAATAAATTTGACACAATTGACAAAAAAACTTCATACTTTCTGGTATTGGTACATATTTATCCTTTTACCTTCTGAATCTGTATTTTAAAAATCTAAAAGAAGAATTCACTGTGTATTCACACATTTAGACATCTCTTTCTTTTGTCATTGAAATAGTTCCTGTTTGTGTTATCAGAAATCTTTAGAACTATAGTTTTCATCTGATATTTTTTAAAATGTTAGTCTGCAGAATCCTACCTATTGCTTCCCAAAACTTTAAAATATGCTTTCTCAAAATCTTGGTAACCTTTTAGATCATTGGTGTGAAACTGAGAAAGGGGACCAATAAGCACATGTAAGGATCATTTTATTTACTTAGAAAACAACTTATGAATATTATGTTTGTTCTGTTTTATTTTTATTTGTTTTGTTAAGTATTTCTGAATTACATTTTAATCTGCTCTGGCCTGCACTTGGGAAATGTTCAAGACAGCAATGTAGCCCATCTTTCCACTTTCAAAAACAATTCCTAAGCTAGAATGATCCTTTACTCATTGCATCCCCATCCCCACCCTCGCAATTTCAACATAAGAAATCAGGTTCTCCCTATTGGTAGGAATCACAACATTAATAGAATTTGACTTTGTTGGCTCCTCTATCTTTTAAAGGATGAAACTTTCACTAAACTCATTAAGAGATTATTAGCTGTTCTTGTTTTGTCAGAGAGACAGACACTTATGAAGTCTAGCAATTACAGAGAACTCTAATCTGAATTAATGAAACCAACAAATACATTTTGCCTCTATTCAAGGCTACTGATATATGTCATAAATTCCTCATTTACTTCTTCTTTCTTAACTTGCCTGTAGCTTATTCCTGTGACAATATAACTTATGTTTATCCCTCTGTTGAGCTTCATTTTGCTGTTTTCCACTATTTTTCTATCCTGGATTCCTTTTTTTTTTTCAAATATGTATACCTTATTAATGTGTAAAGCTATTTCCTTCCTACTTTTATACATCCATTCCTTTATTTTTAATATATTATATACTGAAAGAGGTATTTTTCAGTCTTGTATTCTGATCCATTGAGTCAATGATGCCTATTACATCAAGTATGCTTATTTGCATTAATTATTTAGTTCACCTTGCTTGTTACTCAAATCATGTGTGTTTGGTGTATATAGATATTTCTATAGCTTTAATTTTTGGCTTCTTTCTTGGATTTATTATTTTGTGAATATATGTTATTTATTTTGTTAGATTTGTGTAGGTAGTTTTCTTTCTTCCTTTCCCTTTTCATTTCCCTTAATTGGGTTTCGAAGACTTCAAGCCTCATTAGGATCAAGAGATTAACTCAATGTAGACTCTGATATGTTTCTATAAAGAAGTCACATAGCAGACAATGATATTTTGAGAAGAGAGCATATGCTGGTAATTATTTAATTCTCTCTTCTTCTACACCCTTCAGGGGACTCAATTCTTCAGGTCCAGGTAAGCCTGTTCTCTGACTTAAAGACCTTAGAATTCACTCACTGATAAGTTAGCAATCTAAGATTTTCAAGTGTTAAAAAGAAAAAAAAAGTCAATATTCACCACAAGTTAGTGTCCTACTAAAATCATGATGTATTATTAATTAACTAAAAATAGAGAAATTGGTGTGAATATAAAGGAGCTTTACAGTGATGATGCCAACTATAATTGGCCACACTTTGTTTATAGTCATTGTTACATTTTTTTGAAGAGGAGCATTAACAGTTTATTAAAGTCATAGAACCAAGACATACCTGAGCATTAGGTGAAACAAAAAGCTCTGATTTAATTAAATCAGAATATATTAGAAAGAATTACCAGATGCAAGAAAAAGGCCTAATTTCTTAAAAGGATTATGATGATGAGGGATTATGAATCAGATTGATTACCATACTGTTTCATAAGAATCATGGGGAAGGTGATGTGGTCCTTTTAATTTAATGGTAACATATAAGCTTATTAGTTATTAAATAAGTTTTTCTTCCTTAGATGTCCATTTTCCCCAGCAGCCATTCAAAGACAATGATCATATTTTTATTTTTATTTCAGTACAATTTCATGTGTGTACTTGTTCTATCTTAAAATTATTTTTCTTTAAAATGTAAAGATTAAGGTTTCTTCTAAAAGTGAGTGAAAAGAATTCAAATTTAATGGCAGCATCCTCCTTTAAATTAATATAATTTTAATATGTAACATACCTGTCCAGGCTCAGAAATCCCATTATCCAGAGCAATGGATCTTTGGAGGAAATTTTAGAGGCAATATTTGGTATGTTGATAGATTTCAAACGAGGAATTCTGGATAAAAAAAAAATGAGATGCATGTGTGGTTCACATGGGATGGCTGTGTCTTCCACATAGAGCAGGCCTGCATACCATAGGCCCACAGGGCTTTTGGCCTGTCAAAAATTTTGGGCAGGACTAGTGAAAAATGCAGGGTTGCCACTGGGCATTTGCTCCTGCTTGTCACGTGACCCATGGCAACCAATCACCATCAGTCTGTCTCTAGTCTCATCCATCTGAGCCCAGCAGAAGTTTAGCCTGTTTTAATTTTGGCCCCTACCTACTGCCAAGTTGACAGGTCTGAAGTAAAGTAAGAAGAAAATGTAGAAAACCCCATTTCCTCCACAGAACCTGCATTTAGTTGGTCAGTCAATAAAAACGTATTAAGTGCCTACTATGAGCCAGTCATTGTGCTAAGTGTTTGGGATTTAAAGAAGGCAAAAGACAAGTCTTCTTGTATTTGAGGAGCTAACAACCTAATGGAGGACGCAACATTGAAATGACTACAAACAAGCTATATACAGGACAAATTATAAACAATCAATTAAATAATAGCACTTGCATTAAGAGGGATCAGAATAGGCCTCCTGTAGAAAGTAGAATTTCTCTAAGACTTAATTGAATCCAGAGAAGTTAGAAGGTAGAGATCAGGAGAGAGTACATTCAGTCATGTGGTACAGCCAGCTAAAATACTCACAGGATAGAGATGGAGTTCTTTTGTTCAAGGAACAACATGGAGGTCAGTGTCAGAGTATAAAATGTATGGGGGAGGATGGTTGTATTAAAGTATAAGAAGACTGAGTAAGTGGGAGAGGCAGCACAATATGAAGGGTTTTGAATATCACAGAGATTTTATTTTTGATCCTAAAAGTGACAGGGAGTCACTGGAGTTTTGTGAGAGGCATAACTTGGAATTGGAATAGGGAGAGGCATGTCAGTCAGTCCAACCATCAGGCTATTGCAATAGTTCAGGCATGAGGTGATGAGTAACTATACCAGAGTGATGACAGTGTCAGAGAAGAGAAGGAGGTATATGTGAGATATGTTCTGAAGGTAACACAAAAAGGCCTTGGAAAGAGATTGGATGGCAGAGTGAGAGAGAATGAGGAGTCAAGGATAATACCTAAGTTGTGGGTCTGGGAGACCTAGAGGTTGGTAAAAGACTCAACAATAATAGAGATGTCAGGAAGAGGAGAAAATGTTAAAGGAAAGATAATGATTTCAGTGTCAGACATGTTTATTTCAAAATGATCACAGAGCATCCAGTATGAGACGTGTAATTGTCAGTTGGAGATGCAAAACTAGTAATCAGAAAAAAGTTTAGGGATAAACAGATTTGAGAATAATGAGCACAGAGATGAGAATTGAATCCATGAGAACTAAGAACATCACTATATACATAGTAGAGAAGAGGACCATGGACAGTACCCTGTGGGACACTTACAGTTTGGAGGTTTGACCTCAATGAAGAGTCAGTAAAACAGCATGAGAAGAAAAAGGCAGATACATAGCAGGAGAACCAGAACTGTGTGGTGTCGCAAACACCCGGAGAGAAGAGAGTATCAGAGAGTTGAATGTAATGACAATGTCAAAAAATGCAGACAGTTCAAGAGGAATAAGTACTGAGTAAAGGCAATTAGATTTCACAATTAATTGATCATTAATGACCTTGTACAGTTACAGTTGAATAAAAAGGTTGGAATCCAGACTGTAGAGAATTAAAAACAGAGAGAAGTAGAAGTGCCAATTATATATGGCCTTCTCAAGGTGTTTAACCACAAAAGGCTGGAAAGATATGGGACTATAGTTAGCAAGGATAGACAAGATCAAGTGAAGATTTTGACTTTGTTTTATTTCATCTTCAGGTTTGTCATTTTTTTAGTCAATAGGAGAAAAGGTATAGAAAGCAAGATATCAAAGATAAGAGAGTGATGAGGATAAAGGTGAAAATCTTTTGGAGAAGATAAAATGAAATCATTTCGGCATGTAGAAGAATTGGCCTTGGCAGAAAGAATATGAGAACTGATAAAACCAGAAAGATTGCCAGTGGCATAGATTTAATATTATGGACTTTAACCAAAGGAGTGAGATGTTCTTTCATAAAATCTATGCCTTCCAATCCTCACGCTATCCCCTACACTCCTCTACCACACCGAGGGAAGCATACTGATGAACTGCTCCCTTGGTTTCCCAAAGTAAGAAGCTATTCCCATTAACTATGGACAGAAAAAAATTCTTGACTCCTACGCTTTCACTATGATGATCAGCTTCTCCACTGTGTTCCATTAACCTCCCCCCCTTTATATTCTAATTCAGCTTCTTTGATGTATTAATATTATTTTTAACATTTCTGGCTTGCCTGTGTGTTAATTTTGGGAATGCTGGCAGTAGGGGTTGGTAGAGTTGGCCTGTAATAGCACACAATGGATTCATTCATTTCTTGGTTCAGAGAATTTCCAGGTTTAAAGTACCTGGCAATAATAAACAGGCCCAGTGCTGTGCTAGTACCCACTATTATTTTTAATTAAAGATAATTTTTAGTTTTCATTCACTTTTATAAGATTTTGAGTTTTAAATTTCCCACTTCCCCAAGACAACATGCAGTCTGATGAAGTCTGCACATGTACAATCATATTAAACATATTTCCACAGCAGTCATATTTTTAAAGAAGAATCAGAGCAAAAGGAAAACATCACTAGAAAGAAAAAAAATAACGAAAAAAAACAGAAACAAAAAAGATAAAATAGTATGTTTTGATCTGCATTCAGACTCTTTCTCTGGATGTGGATAGCGTTTTCCATTATGAATTTTTTGGAATTGACTTAGATAATTGCATTGCTGAGAAGTGCAATGTGACCATTGCACAAGGTTTTGCTTGCATGTACCATCTTCTGCTGGTTCTGCTCAATTCACTTAGCTCATGAAAGTTTTTCCAGGTTTTTCTGAAATCTGCCAGCTCATCATTTCTTAGGGAACAATAGCATTCCATTACATTTGTACATCACACTTTGTTCAGCCATTCCCCAACTGATGGGTATCCTCTTAATTTCTAATTCTTTGCCATCAAAAAAGAGCTGCTATAAATATGTTTGTACCTGTGTGTCCTTTTTCCATTTTTATGACCTCTTTGAGAAACAGACCTAGTAGTGGTATTACTAGATCAAAGAGTATACACAGTTTTATAACCCTTTGGACCTAGTTCCAAATTGCTCTCCAGAATGGTTGAATCATTTCACAAAAATTCACTAGTGTTCCAATTTTCTCATATCATCTACAACATTCATCATTTTCCTTTTCTTTCATATTAGCCAATCTAAATTGTGTGAGGTGGTGCCTCAGAGTTGTTTTAATTTTCATTTTTCTAATCAAGAGTGATTTAGAGCATTTTTCATATTACAATATATAGCTTTAATTTCTTCATCTGAAAAATGCCTGTTTATATCCTTTGACCATTAATTAACTGGGGAATGACTTGTAGTCTTATAAATTAGACTCAGGTCCCTATATATTTGAGAAATGTGGCCTTTATCAGAGACACTGGCTATAAAAAATGTTTCCCAGCTTTCTGTTTCCCTTTTAATCTTAGTTACATTGGCCTTGTTTGTGCAAAACTTTTTTAATTTAAAGGAATAAAAGTTATCCATTTTGCCTTTCATAATGTTTTCTATCACTTGTTTGGTCATAAATTCTTCCCTTCTCCATAGATCTAACAGGTAAACTATTCCTTGCTCTCCTAATTTGCTTATAATATCACCCTTTATATTTAAATCATGTACCAATTTTCACCTTTTCTTGGTATATGAGCACTCATTAAATTTTAAGCCAGCACAAGGAAATAAAAAGGAATGATAAATAAAAATCAAAGAATAATACTTATACCTGCATTTCCCCCAAATGTGACACAAATCTGACATTATAAGCTAACACTAAGAATGAAAAAGAAACTGAGAGAGGAATTGTGTGGCTTGAAATTTTCCTAGGCCCTCTACACATAATTTGATCTCTCTCTGCCACAAGTGAACCACTTAAACTTTTTACAAATGGAGCATATTAAGCTCCATTACCAATGCTTTACTCAATATTGAGTCAAAAACAACTGTAAAATATATTAACAATAATTACAAAAATGCGTTACTCATTCTATAGTTCCCAGAAAAAATCCTAGGTCTCAATACAGAAAACAAAACAAAACATTATTTCTTTCTTAATCTTTTATAATTTCTATGACATTATTTAAAAAACAATAGAAAAATAGAAAAGTATAAACTACATTTTCCTAATATTTTACTTATTTTAAAAAATCTGATACTGAAGAATTATTCATTACAGTATTAGCATGGAGAACTATTATTCCAGATGTTAAAAGCAGAAGAGATGTGCCCACATATATGTGCATATATATAAACCAGATGTTGCCCAATTGAAACATGAATGCCTTGAAAACTGTTTCCCTTCTTGCAATTTTTCTCATCAAAGTAAGTTATAGAATGAAGCAGGAATGTTTTAGGTCAAATAATACAAAACTATTGTGGAATGCCTTTGGTGTTCTGAATATGAGTATTCCTGTTGATTTATTTATAATATAACTCTCAATCAGAAAAAAAAATTCCAAATGTTTGGTTCAGTCTGGTGACTAGCCAATAAAGACTTGTTTATGCCTTTCAATTTAATTACTTACAAACAGAATCAATATTAATCAGAGGAGCTGGCAAATAAGTGAGTGTTATCAAGTGAGTCTACTGGAAGTATAACATTATATTCATACAGCTGCAAAACTGACAATAGTCACTGCTCCTGTGAAAATTCACTTTGCTTTCCCTGATATACATATGGTTACAGATTGTACTTCAAATAAATCTGATCAACATTTTGTGGCATGTGAACATTTCCCCATCTGGTAGATTATTCATAAAACTCATTTCCTATGATTTAGAGAGCCTAAAACACCACAAGCATGAATAGTTTGAGTTTCATATTTGAAACTTTGGCCAATGTTTCAAAGTAGCATATACCTCATAATATGTCCCTAATTTTACAACTGATTAGTTTATGTGTTAAAGCTAATATACCAGGTGTTATGGTACTTGGATATCATTCTTTGCAGTATTAACCTATTCCATTTTAAAGGGTAATGTTCACTGAAATTTTCTGCATACTAAATCAGAAGAGGGTATATTTTAATATTTTAAGTTTTTTTTTAACTTCACTGTAAAATTTACTCATTCAGAAAATCTGTATGCCTTGCAAAGATGAGCTTACAATTCTCCAGAAGCTGTTATTGGCACTGCATAAAATGCCACATAGAATCTATGATCCCAATGTACCAAAACAAATGATATTTCTGGAATTAAATTAGAATGCTCTTGCCTTCTGTGATAGTTTCAAAAACCTCTCTATAATAAAACATTATCATTATTCATGCATGTGCTCTTTTGTCTCCAAATATAGCGCTCAATTCAGAAATTACACACCAGATCCTATGCAGAAAAACATCTCTCTAACTGAGCAATGAAGCTTATACATTTTTATAGAGCAGCCTGGCCCAATAATTGATGTCTTTTGCACACTAACACAAAAAGTTATTTGGTAATAGGATCATAAGATATGACACAGACCTCTAAGAAAGACCTGAAAAATATCTTAGGGTAACACCTTCCAGCAGAATGTTCAGTAAGCAGTCGTGTCTTAGGCCAATCTCCTTTTCATCACCTCAAAACAGCATAAAATGTATCAACTCAAGCAAAATAACAGCAGCAAAGAAATGGGAGAAAAGGAAGAAATCCTCAAAAGGGAATCACACATAGCGGGGAGGTCAGAGGATAGGACAGTGAGATACTACTGAAAGATTAAACCAAAAGAGTTACAATATAATGAAGAAATGTTAAGCAACAAAAAAGAGAGTACTACAGCAAAACAAAATTGTCCTGAAATGGGAATGGAATAACTGGAAGAGTACTCAGGGTGTTTAGGAAGCTATGATGATAATGATGAATTTTATTAAATTTAAAGGCATAAGTAAGGGTCAAAATTATTATTTAAATCAAAAAGGCAAATAAAATAATCAAAAGTTGAAAGTAGAAATTACACATGAATAAGCAATATAGTCTGAAAAAGAGAAATTCAAAACACATGAAAATTCAGAAATGTAATAGGAAATGCAAGACTGATCAAAGTCAAAAGACAAAAAAAAAAACAAGTGAAAGAAAATTTATGTTTCTAGAAAACAAAGTATCTGACCTTGAAGACAGAGTTCATTGAGCCAATCACTGAGCCAGCATTCTCTAAAATATATTGTGAAATGACTTCATTTCAGAAAATATTTTTAAAATCATGGAGAATTTGAATCAGAGACTACACTATAGAAGTTGAAGTATCCATTATGCTAACAGAGAGAAAACCCAATTTTACTGAACCAGAAATGTAATCAATGAGGCCCAGAGTTTGATGTCAATGAAAATCTTGTAAGAATGTTGACATGTCAACCATGATGAATGAAATCCCCAAAAGACAGAGTTTTAGGGTAATTAATAATCAGTTTACTAATTAGCCTAACTGGCAATCAATAAATTGACCGTTAAGTAGTTGCTCTTGGTAACCAAATATGACAAGGGAGACCCTGAAACACTTTAAATTCCTTCTGAAAGGGAACTTCCCTAACAAGTTAAAATCAACCCTGATTGTGAATATTTAATGAAGAAGTGGGCTAAAAGTCTTTCAGCTCATCCTACTGAGAGAGAGGCTTAGTCATGAGACTCAATAGCCTGAACGCATCTGGGTAGGGGAAGCCATCTCCATCCAGATGTCTTTGACTAGTTTTCACCTTCATAAGCTGGCTTGTCCTGAATTCTAATAAAGAGGACCAAAGCCAGGATGTTCTTCCTACAGGCAAAGGCTTCCCCACACTGGATTCTGTTTACACCTTAAACAGAAATTAGGTCTCCCAGTTGGGTGGCAGTCAGAGCTAAGGGCTAAGAGAATCCCACCAGTCAACTATTCCCTTCAGAGGCTGACTGACCTTTTCAGGTGTTGGACTTTAACAGAAATAGGAAGAAAAGGGTGGATCACAAATTGATAAGTGGTTATTAATATAATAACATAAAATTAATTTGTCTCAAAACCAATAGTTGTTCAGAACATAGTAAACATCTGTTTGAAAGGAAAGAAACATGTGGATGATAATATATAGAGAAAAACCAAAGAAAAATGGCTTGCATTCAA
Organism: Phascolarctos cinereus; assembly: GCF_003287225.1. Classification (NCBI taxonomy): domain Eukaryota; kingdom Metazoa; phylum Chordata; class Mammalia; order Diprotodontia; family Phascolarctidae; genus Phascolarctos; species Phascolarctos cinereus. The sequence goes on along the minus strand of NW_027555847.1, from coordinate 434,138,174 downwards.
GGATAATTTATTTTGCAATGTTGGGTATACTGAGTATTAATTACCAAATTTTCTGAGAAATCAAGTACTGAGTCAAGTATTTAAAAGAGTGAATTTTGAAGCGAAATTGATGTCCTTAATTTTTTTTCTCAATAAAGGAATATACAAGGAAATTTTAACATTTAAATTTAACTTCTCTGTTACTATTGAGGATATCATTATCTTCCTAATTACCCAGGCTCACAACCTAGGTGTCATCCTCAACTTCTGACTCCCTTTCTCCCACCAAATTGAATCTGTTTTCCATCTCAATAATCTATGAAGAGGGACTCAATGCCATAGCCATTCTGTTCCCTACATTCTGAATGCCTACTGAATATGCCAAAAGAAGGAGGCATATGTGTTACCACAGTGGTAGGGGCACCGAACAGATAACTTTAAGACTACTGCAATAATGCTGGTTGATTTATCTGACTCAAGTTTCTTTACATTAGTCTTTCCACTGGGCTGTCAAATTGATCTTCCTAAAGCATAGGCCTGATGATGATGTAACTGCCCCTTATTTGATAACCTCTACTTTCTTCTTATCCGTTAAAGAATCAAACATCAAACTCTCTGTTCTTCAAAGATCTGCATAACTTGGTTCCCCCCTATATTTCTAGTCTTCTTTAAACCTCACCCCTTCTACATACTCTGTGAAACAGTGACATTGGCTTCCTTCTTATTCCTCTCACAAGATACTCTATTTCTTTACTCCAGATTTTTTTTTTTTTGCTGGCTATTTCCCATTCCTGAAATTGTGTCCTTCCTCATTTTCAGCTCCTGGATTCCTTCAAGTCACAGGTAAAATGAGCCTTCTAGAAGAAGCCTTTCTTGATTCCCTTCAGTGCTGTTGCTTTCCCTTTGTTGGTTATCTCTAATTTCTCCTTTGTATAACTTGTTTATACATAGTTTGCCTGTTGTTCACCTAGTCAAGACTTTTAGATACTTGAAAGGATTTTCTTTCTTTTTTTCCCTTTTTTGTAGATATTTGGCTCAGTAAGAGAGCAGATGAAATTCAGTTTTATGCTGATAATAACAATCCAAAGCATTTTTATGATGCCCTGAAGGCTATTTATGGCCAAAGACCAATGAAGTATCTCAACTAGCCAGTGTTGATGGAGTCACATTGATTAGTGATAATGACAGGATCCCGGAGAGATGGACTGAACACTTACATAGTGTTCTCAACAGACTGTCATCAACCAATGCTAAAGTTATTGACTATTTATCTCATGCTGAAGTCAATTTGTCTCTAGCCAAATTTCCAAATGAAGAAGGTTTTCAATGTTATTAGGTTCCTCTCTTGTGGCAAAGCACTGGTACTTATCCTATTCCAGCTGAGATTTCTAAGGTGTGTGTGTGTGGGTCCATTCCTCATACAAAAGTTGACTGAAATAGTCTGGGTTATTTGCCAAGAGGAGGTTACCCCCCAAGAGTTCAAGGACACCTCCATTGTCCATCTCTATAAAGGTAAATGACACTCTCTTGGTCACTGCGAGCAAGATTCTTGCCAGAGTCCTCCTTAATAGGCCAATCCTTCACCTGGAAGATGGTCATCTACCTGAGAGTCAATGTGGCTTCAGAAAGGACTGAGGAATAGTTAATATAGTATTTGCTGCCGAAACTACAGGAGAAATGCCAAAAGTAGAACAGAAGGGGCAGCTAGGTGGCACAGTGGATAGAGCTCTGGCTTTGAAGTCAGGAAGACATGAGTTCAAATCTAGCCTCAGACACTTGACACTAACTCTGTGACTTTCAGCAAGTCACTTAACCCTGATTGCCTTACCAAAAGAAAAAAAAAGAGTAGAACAGAGGTCAGAATACAACATTTTTAGATCTTACCAAGGCCTTTGATATTGTCAGGAAAGTTTATGAAAAATTATGTCAAAATTTTGTTGCCCAGAGAAGTTCATCAGTATTGCACGACAATTTATTGTCAGGAAAGTTTACGAAAAATTATGTCAAAATTTTGTTGCCCAGAGAAGTTCATCAGTATTGCACGACAATTTCATAATGATATGCTTTCCCAGGTTCTGGATAATGGATGATCCTCTTGTGCTTTCCCATGCACCAATGGATTTAAACAAGGTTGCATGCTTTAGTACGGTGTCTTCAGCCATGTTGTCAAATGCCTTCAATGAGAATGAACATGGTATCAAGGTCAGCTACCACAGTGATGATAAATTCTTCAACTTGAAGAGGCTACAAACCAAGACCAAAGTGGAGGGAGTGTTGCTGCATGATGTTTTCTTTGCAGATTATTTTGCACTCAATGAAAACTCTGAAGCTGAGATGCAACAAGTATGGATTGCTTCTCTGTTGCTTGTGCTTATTTTGGCCTACCAATTGACACCAATAAAACACAGGTGCTCCATCAGCCAACATTACACCATCCATATGTGGAACCATCAGTTACAGCAAATGGAACAATTTTGAATGTTGTGAATATGTTCACTTACCTTGGCAGTATACTTTCCAGGAACGTATACATGGATAATGAGATGGACACACTCATTCCCAGAGTTAGCTTAGTGTTTCGGAGGCTCCAAATGAAAGTTTGGGAGAGAAGAGGTATTTGACTGACTACTAAAATTGAAGTTCTATAGAGCCATTGTGCTGACCTCATTGTTATATGCCTATGAAACCTGCATAGTATACCATCACCATGCCAGGAAACTGAATCGCTTCCATTTGAATCACCTTAGGAAGATTTTGAAGATCACCTGGTAGGATAAGACACCAGACACTTATAGATATACTTGAGATACCATCTTGAGCTAAACTGCAAAACATTCAAATTTTGCTGCAGAGAGCACAAATCCTAAGGGTTGGCCACATTGTAAAAATGCCAAATGCATGCTTGCCTAAAAAAATTTATGGAAAACCCACACAGAGCAAGCACTCAATTGATGGTCAGAAAAAGCAATATAAAGATGCTCTCAAGATCTCTTTTTTATTTATTTATTTTTTAAATTTTAAACTTCAATACTAAAGCAAACACACAATAAGAAAGAAGAACATACTATGAACTTAAATATTGAAACAAATATAAAATAAGAAAAGGAAAAGCATTGCCATGTGCACCAAAGAATGTAATAGAGAATGCAAAATATACAATAAATTTCCATTTCAAGAAAGCCTATAATATAAATACTGTGATTGTGTTAGAGCTGCCCATCTTTGCTTCCTTGTAAGTTTTCTTTTGTTCTCTGTGATGAACTCCTTACTTTGTTCCTTTTTCCTTCTTCCTCCCTCCTCCCTCCAAAAAGTTACAATTAAATATATACACATTCATAGATATACATGAATACACACAAAACAATATACATATAGACACAGATATACATATATACACATACATACATATACATATACTTAGATATTTAAAATCATACTCATGTATAGACATATGCATTCATATGAATCTATGTAAGACCATACTATCCTTATTTGTCTTTATTTCTCTGATGATGGATAACATTTTCCTTCATAAGTTTGAGTCTTTACATATTTTTCTAAGTTTATCAACTTGTCATTTCCTAAACCATAGAAATATCTGAATTCTATACTGTCTAGTTATTTTAAATAGTCTAAAACAATATTTATTAATATGGCTGACATACAGTATGGTTTCCCTATTTTTTCTTTTGATTAAATCTATTTTAGCTTTAACTTTGTCTGAGATCATGATTACTACCACTGCTTTTTTTCCCTAATAAATTCTATTCCTGATCTTTATTTTATGTTTGGGTATCTCTTATTTCCTGTCCCTCCTGACTCTTCTACTTCTACCTGCTCCCTTGCCTTCCTATTGCTTAACCTACTCCCCTCCCAAGATTCCTCCCTGACCCTTCCATTCCGGCTAATCTAAATACATTTCTATACTCCACCTTATCCTACTCCCTCATCCTTTCCTCTAAAAACCCCTCACTTATCCTCTCTCACTCCCTATCCCTTTAGCCTTTTATTTCTTTCTTATTTTAGAAGACTTTTTATATCTTTCTACATATGTGTGAGTGTGGGTGTGTATGTATGTGTGTATTTGTGTATGTGTAGATATGTATATATTGTTCCCTGTTTAACCCAGTCCTGATGAAAGTAGGGTTCCAGAAGTACAAGCCCACTTCCCCCATCTAATTCCTCTTTGTCAGTTTTTCCTCTCTCTCCTCATTTGTATAGGATATTTACTCTTTTTACTTTTACCTAAATGGTTTTACTTTTTAGAATCCCATCATACTCACATCTACCCAGTCTTTCTTTTGAACTACTCAATTACTAATAACAACCACAGACATATGTTTTATATTCCCTAATATAAAAAGTGAACAGCCTGTCCTTATTGAGTCCCTTGTAACTAGTCTTTGATATATTATTTCTCTTGGATCTTACATGTCAAATTTTCTGTCAAGTTCAGGTTTTTTTTTAACAAAATCCTGAAAGTCTGGCAATTCATTGCATATCCATTTCTTTTCATTGAGGATTTTGTTTAACTTTGCAGGGTATGATATTTTCAGCTGCAACCCCAGTTCTTTTGCTTTTTGATTAATAGTGTTCTAAAATCTCAGGTCTTTTAGTGTTGCCCCTGATAGGTCTTCTGTGATTCTAATTGCGGCAACACCATATTTAATTTTTTTTCTTGTTGCTCATAATATTTTATCCTTGAGATGGGGGTTTCAGAATTTGACTGTGGTATTTCTGTATGTTTTCCTTGTAAGATCTCTTTTGGGGCAGCTAGGCGGCGCAGTGGATAGAGTACCAGCCCTGAAGTCAGGAGGGCCTGAGTTCAAATCCAACCTCAGACCAATCACTTGACACTTACTAGCTGTGTGAACCTGGGCAAAAAAAAATATCTCCTTCATGTGGTAATTGGTGGATTTTTTTCTATATGTACTTTCCCCTCTTATTCTAACACTTCTGTACAATTTTCTTCAATTATTTGTTGTATCAACATTTCTTTTTTGATCATAACTTTCAGATAATCAAATTATTCTTATGTCTTCTCTTCTTGGTATCTTCTCCAAATCAGTCTTTTTTTTTCTTATGAGATCTTTCATATTCTCTTCTTTTTTTATTCTTTATATATATTTTATTTCTTGGCCTCTTATAACTTCACTGACTTCCCCTTGCCCAATTCTAATTTTCAGGAAGTCATATTCTTCCTTAAGATTCTTGAATCTCCTTTTCTAATTGGTCAGTTTTCTTTTCATAATCTTCTTGCATTTCTTGGATTGTTTTTTTTTAACTTATCTTCAATCTCTCTCATTTCATTTTTAAAGTATTTTTTAAGTTTTTCTCTGAATTACTTTTGGGCAGGTGACCATTTGACATCACTCTTTGGGGTAGGAGGGCCTTTTTTATTTCCTTTAGTCTCCTCCTCTAAAAATGAACCCCTGTCTTCTCTTTTCCCATAGTAACTTTCTATGGTTGGATTCTGTCTCCTTTGCCTGCTCTTTTTTTTCCCCTTTATCTGTAGCAGCTTATTTTTGTAATCACCTCTAGTCCTGGAGCATGGGGGATGGTGCCTTTTGCCTCAGATGTTCTTTTAGTTCTCCCCTCTGGCCTGGAACCAAAACCAAGAACTCCTCCCTCCTGGTGTCCCACTGCTTCTGAGCTTACCAGGCAAGTGCTAGTTCCTTCTCACCCAGGACCACATCTGAGTAGCACAGCTGAGTCTGGTGTTCCTTATCATCAGAGGTTTCCTTAATCTTCCTTTGCTCAGACAAGGACTCCAGACACTGTCTGGAAAGTGAAAGTTCCTGTGGCTGAGGCCAAGGCTACCTCCCAACCCAGCTAGCCCCAGGGCTCACCTGCTGTTTCAGAGGAACTTGCCTGGAGGTGTTTACTCTTCATAGGGACCAAATCTCAGTCCTGGGATTTTTTCTTTGGATCTTCTCCCAATTGTCCCAGGAGACCACTGTTCTGCCCCAATTCTAATTTATTTTTATCACTCTACATTTGCCCTTAGGCACTATTTTGTCTTGTTTGTGAGAGAAATCTGGAGAGTTTGGAATATTCAAACCTACTTTGCCGCTTTCCCAGAATCCTCTCTCCAAGATCTCTCTTAAGAACTTTGGAACTGATTGAATGGCATGGGAGACACTGGCACAGGACCACCCATCATGGTGTGATATCATCAGAGAAGGAGCTGTGTTCCATGAGCAAAGCAGAATTGAAGTAGCTTAAAAGAAACATGAGATTCACAAATTTAGAGAATCCATTCTAAATGTTCATTTTTGCCTGACTTGTGGGAGAGCATTGTGAGCTTGTATTGGTCTGATTGGCCACAGTTGGACACGCTGTAACTTGACTCTACCACCACCGCATCACCACTGATTATCACATAATAAGCACTAAATAAATATTACTTGACTGATTCTCTAGGGATTTATGGAACATCTGGCTTGGTGGTAGAACCTTAGTTGTACTATGAAGGAAGGTAGGGATTTTAATATTCAAAGACAGGATGGAAAGTAGGGGAGTCTATTCCCTTCCATTGAGATGGAAGAGAGTAGCACAAATATATGATGACTGGTTATAGTTTGTTTGAAATGTAGAGTATATGAGTGAAACTGGAGTGAAAGGGAAACTGAAAAAGTAGATCGGGGCCAATTGTGAGATAACTTTGAATTTCAGGAAGTGAAATGTATAATGTATATAATAAGATTTAGCTGATTTTTGCCCCCCCCCACACACATTTGTATATCTATATATATGTATGGATATGTGTCAAGATAGGAAGAAAGGTAGGAAGATTTCAGTTTTGAATTTTTTTTTAATAGATGAAGGCCTGGGTAAAAGACAGAATAGTCAGAAAAGTAAGCTCAGAGGGGGGTAAAAATGTTCTCTGGATCTTCTTTGACATAAATCATAAATTCACAGATGTCTCTTGAACTATACATTCTACATTCTCTCTTATATTGGTAATAAGCCACCTCTAGGACCATCTTTTGTATGTAGTTCACTCCTTTCCTAGTCAATAATGCTAGAATTTTTAGTAAGTTGTTATCAATAAGACATTGTAGTAGGTTGAGATCTATTCAGTTAAATAGATACTAGGAGGGATGATGAGGGTCAAACAAAGAGGAGAATAGAGAGGAGGAGAGGGGAGAGGAGAGGAATGGAAGGAAGAGAAGAGAAAGGGAGTGGAGGAAGCACATATGGATATCATAGCTGAATATAAGTATACAAATTCAGCAAAGATTACATGTACATATTGAGATTCCAATTCTTAAAAATAAAATACAACCGTACACACCCATTCCTGTGAAGTGAATTGCTTTAGAATACAAATTAATATTGTTTCTCAAACATCACTGTGCGTGACATTAGGTCTTATGGTCTACTATCTCCAAGTCAAGAACAGAAATACCCTAGGTAGTAGAGGATATGAATGAAAAGGAGTAAGAAAAAAAGATCATCCAAACTGTCACTTTGCCAGCAAAATTAACAAGAGAAAAAAAGAGGTTCTTGTGAAGGACAAATAGTAGTCTGAAAAGGATGAAATAACACAGGTATATAATGTGTTATGATCTCGCTATGAAATGAGAAGGGCTTTTGAACGTTGTTTCTCATGTTGTGTTTTAACTTTTCTTAATTTACCGTTCACTCTGCAGTCTTATTCATATTACAATGAGAGAAGAATCTGTATTCTCAAAAGGTAACAATACTTTAGTAAATATTTATCAAGTACTATAGGCGTGGGTTATAGGCAAAAAAAACATCAATGAGTATCAGCCCTTGAGGAGTTTGGACTCTACTGAGAATACACAATTGTAAAATAAATAAAGATGAAGTCTTTAAAAACAATACCAATGCTAGCAATTGCAGATATCAGGAAAGGACTCATGCAAGAGGTTGTATTTGACCGGTGCTTTAAAAGAACCTGGGGATTGCAAAAGTAGAACTGAGGGAAGAACACTGGGCACCATTTGAGCAAAGACAGAGGGGTGTACAGAAATTAGCTAACAAGCTGTTTTGCCTGAAACAAACAAGAAGAATACTTTGGCAGAGTAGGAAGGTAAGCCAGAATTAGATTATGGAGGGTGCTAAATTCCAGGCTGGAAATTTCGCTTTTTATCCTAGAGTCAATAGGATGCCACAGAAGAGTTTTGAGTTAGGGGTTGGGGTGGAGTGGGAAGATGGCACAGATAGATCAGTATTTTAGGAATATCATTTTGACAGATACGTAGAAAATGATTTAGAGATGATAGGCTGAAAATAGGAAGTTAAACAATTATAGGTGATGGCAGAATGATGCATGTGTGTGACTAAGGTGGAATGAAAAGGAAGATCATGAGAATCTAGCAAAAGAACTGGGAGGCTTGTGTGCATTTAATAGAATATAGACATACAGATTAGAATCCCCAAGTATTGGTACAGGTGTTAGATGGAGAGTGTCGAGCATTTTGTACCTCTAGTCCTGGTACCTCTAGGCCACCAAGAATGAGGAGGAATGTCTTGGAAGTTAGTAAATATCTGCAAAGAGCATGACTGGATGATAAACATGATGGACTGAACTTCAAAGAAAGAAAAGTTTGATAAGTAATGGCAGTAAAGGAACAAGTTGAAATTGGACTGAGAATTAAGAAGAATATCTATTCTCCCTCTTGGTTCAGTGATTTTGGAAAGGGAGCATAAAATAATAGCCTTTGGTACTGAAGAAGGTATATAGAAATATAATGTACTCTGGGGAGTCAGTTTCCTGATGTAAGAATACAAATAGTGGCCACAAATCTTTGCACACCACCTAAGATCTTTTCAAAACTGTCACCAGGACGTGACACATTTGAGTATAATAATAAAGTGAATTGAAGACAATTTAATTATACATATAGTCAACAAAATTTCCTAAGAATTACTAATTAAGACTCCAAGTCAAGTTTGAAAGAGCACTGGAGTAGCTGTTTAATTAAGAAAACTGAATTCTAGTCCTGGCTTTGTCACTAAATATGTTACCTTGAACAAGTCATTTCACTTTTTTCTGTGTCAATTTTGTTATCTCTAAATTGGGAACTAAGTGCTAAAGGTCTATGGAATTTTTTTCTAAATTTGATCATTTTATTCAATTCAGTACATATTTATTATCTACGAAAATATTTTATGTATTCATTGTGAATGCTACTCAGATTCAAAAAGAATTCACTTAAATTTAGTGTTATTTAAAAATTGTAAGGCTAAAGGAAGGGAAAATACAATTTATTAAGAATCTAGTATCTAGGCACTGTGGTAAGCACTTGACAAATATCTTATTTCATCCTTCCAACAGCCCTGGGAGGTAGGTGCGATTATTATCTCCATTTTACAGTTGAGAAAACTGAGATGGAAAAAGCATAAATTACTTTTCCAGAGTCACACAACCTGTAAATGTCTGAGGCTGGTTTTGAACTCATCTTCCTGACTCCAGATGTAGAGCTCAATTCGCTACACTATCTATTTGCCTCTAAGGGCTAGAAGAATCTATTTAAGTTATCAATTCCCATGGATTCAATTATCTCTATGCTGATGATTCTTGAACCTATTTCTCCAACTCTAACTTTTTGTCTCACATCTCCAACTGCCTGTTTAATATATCTAACTAGATTGCTTAAAATATTTTAAACCCAACATATCCAACCTCAACTCATTATCTATCCGGGGAACCCTCCCCTCTTTAACAATTCTCTATTACTATTGAAGGTAAAACTATCCTCTTAGCCACCTGGGTTCCCAAACTACATGTCATCCTCAGTTCTCTCTCTCATTCCCCCATATACAAACCATTAACAAGTTCTGTTGATTTTACCTTTTTAATATCTCTGGCATATGCCTCTTTCTTCTGCCAATTCCACTACAATGATGCAGGCCATTATTATTTCATTCCCAGACTATTAAAATAGTTTGTTAGTGGATTTCCCTGCACACAAGTCTCTCCCCACTTATCTATCAATACAAACTTCCTAAAACACAGGAAAAGGCAGCTAGGTAGCTCAGTGGATAGAGCATGGGCAAGTCACTTAACTTCTTTTTGCCTTAATCCAATGAAGCAGGAAATGACAAACTGGGGCAGCTAGTGATTGCAGAGAATAGAGTTCCACACCTGGAGGCAGGAAGACATGAATTCAAATCTTGCTTCAGACACTTAGTAGTTGTGTGACCCTATCCAAGTCACTTACTCTGGTTGCCTCACTTTCCTTATACATAAAATGAGCTAGAGAAGGAAGTGTCAAACTGCTCTACTATCTTTACCAAGAAGACCCCAAGTGGGGTCACAAAAAGTTGGACATGACTGAAAAGACTGAACAACAACCAAAGCACAGGTCTGTCCCTGCTCAATACATACCAGTATAAATGTCTAGCAAGCTGCTTGAGCATTACGAACCATGTCTTCTTGTGACTGCACACTCTAAGATGCTTCCTACTTCCTGACAAAATTAATGAAATGTTAACACAAGTCTCCCAATGTAGAGATGGGCTTAACACTATTTTTAAATGGTTGCTAAAGTGGATGAAGAGTAGTCAAACATTTTGCTTTGAGATTAGTTCTATGTTTTGGTATTACATTGATAGAACAATCTTTTAGTTTTTAAAATTCTTATTTCCACCTAGTCTGCAATCCAGATTTGAACCAAACTGCTTAGATTATAACCACTTACTTTCTAAACCAGTTTGTTGCAAATCTAAGCCTTCTTTATTATCACTTCTGAACTCTCTTGAACTCCTTGCAATCAAACCCTTATCTGATCTTCCTGTTTTGTCTCTAGAAGTTCCCAAGTCCTATTAGTCACCTGCCTAATTCTAGTATTAATGATATATAGACAAAAGCATTTCTGAGAATTTGTTGCTACCATGCTTTTCATTATCAAATCTTCCTGTGCAAGTTTTTCACACCTTCCCTGCAGACACTACAAGTTCAACATATCATAAAACTATTTCTGAGATTCCCTGAAATGTTAGATTTGGTCCCCATTAATTTTTGCCTATTAATTCTACTGAAATATTAATTGATTTGAGATCAGAACAAAAGGTATAGATGACATTCTTTTCCTCCAATATTAATGGTAATCAAAAAGTCACCAGATCTAACCTGTAGAAGGCTTATCAAGGTTTCATTTGCTACTGCAATCATGGTGAGGGGTTTTTTTGGTTTTGTTTTGCTTTTTGTTTGTTTGTCTGATTTGTATGTTTTCCACAACAGTGACCTAAGAAGTTCTAGGGGAGGGAATCAAGTTGTTCCTTTAGCCTCTGTTCAGAGAAAGTCTAAGGCTATTCTATCAGTACAAATTGGGAGAGATGGTTCCTGAACAAGGTAAGAGCTATTTCTGCTCAGCAGTTTCTCTGCCACAACCAAAGATATCTTTTAAGGCCCATTTCAGTTATCAATCTGAGACCAATGGCAGTTATGTGGCACAGTAGATAGAAGGCTTGGAGCCAGAAACTCCTGAGTTAAAAACTGGCCTCAAATACTTAATGTGCCGGAGGTCACTTAGTATGATCTGGGGACAGTCACTTAACCTCTGCCTCAGTTTCCACAACTATAAAACAGGGGTAATAGTAGCACCTACCTTACAGGGTTGTTGTGAGGATCAAATGAGATATTTGCAAAGCTTTTAGCATGGTACCTGGCACAGAGCAGACACTTAATAAATACTTGCTCCCTTACCTTCCTTGTGTTATCCTGTGTCCCATGTAAATTTCTTACTGTTTAAGACAGTCTTTACTAGACAAGCCCCATTTTCTTGAATTCACCTTCTGTTCTGCCATTTATCACCATTTACCATTCTCTTACCCCCATCCTCCCAACCTTGCCCCCTCACCCCAACTTCAGCATTCCCAGCTGTTCCTGGCTAATCCAAAGACTTTTAGATGCCCTACTTTTCACATTTGAAAAGTACTTTTTTTTTAACCTAAACCCTCACTATCTTACATACTGGGTGATTGCCTTTTGACTGGAAAAGTTGAAAATTATGCATCAGAATTTGAGAAATAGCCATACAGATACTTTATCTCGTCACTTTAAAAGTCTCTCTCTGATAAGGGAATCACCTACCTTAGCCTGACGTTTTGCTGCAGTAATCTTTTCAAACTGCATTTAAAAAGGATCATTTGTAGTTACTCAAGGATGTTCTAGCCACTTAGCCACATAGAATTGTGCATGCTTAGTGAAAACTACTGTATTCCATTACCAAAATTTAGGAGATATTATTCATAGTTGTGGCAAGAAAACATGTTATATGAGCTACATGAAAATTCATAATGTTTGTTTATTTAGGATGATTCTCAGTTTCTTACCAACCCTCAATCTTTTAACCTTACTGTTCCTACATATTGCTATCACCCCAAATGTCTATTTTCAATATCATGAAGGAATTTGTTTATATGTATTTTTCCAATGCAATCACGACAGAGAGGACACATTCACATGTGCCTCTCTAAAAGCATAGCTACACCAGTTTGGGGTTTTTTATTTGCCACTCCGCACATGCGGGTTTAAGGAATTCAACAATTCACATGTGGAAGAGATGATTTTTCTTTTCTCCTTTTTGTTTTAAATTCCTCTTTTTTTTTTTTTAATTCTACCTGTCTGATGAGCGGTGTGGGCAATTTTTTTTTTTCCTGATTGATAGCTATCAGGTATCATGAGAATGATTAATAACAATCCATTATTCTATAATCTTAAAAGAGATAATAGAAACTTTTCACTTAATAAATCTTTTTGTTGTTGTTGTATCACTTCAGTCAAATCTGATTCTTTGTGACCTCATTTGGGGTTTTCTTGGCAAAAATATGGAATGGTTTGCCATTTCCTTTCTCCAGATCAAGATGAAGAAACTGAGGCAAACAGGGTTAAGTGAATTACCCAGGGTTACATAGCTAGTAAGAGTTTATGGCCAGACTTGAACTCAGGTCTTCCTGACTCCAGGCCTAGTACTCTATCCACTGTGCCATTTAGCTGCCCCCAATTAATCTTAAGTAGGTATAGATTTGAGACTGATCCTAATACACGTCAGTTGTGGAGAAAGCAAAAACAAAATAATAAAAAATAAAATAAAAAACAAAAACAACTGAAAACATGAAAGATAAGTTTAACTCTCCCTCCTGACAGCATGCGTATTTCTCTCTTCTCTTGTTCTCTGGTCCCACTTAAATCATCTAGCCACTGTTGTATCTGGTACTACCTCCCCTTCCTGCATTGGTTATGTAAAATCACCAGCTTCCCCTATATACACATAAGTTCATAAGGCTATAAACATGAACAGACTTATTTTGCATTTAACAATGAAAAGGACTTTTTATAGGGTTCTATGGGAAATTCTCAAGCATTAGGAACCACCTCCAAAGACCTGTTCAGTAAGTTACTTAAATTATGTTCCTACATACTGATTCCAGCTTCCTATACTGTGATTGTCTGGACTTTTCTGCTTACAGGCCACAATACTTTCTATTTATTTGATACTTTCATCTCTACCTAATAGATGGGAGTGTTTGCTGCTCTGTCTTAGACATTATTTTCCATATTTCTACACATCTCACAATATAGTTATCTTCAGTTTCCAGTACATTGCAGATTTTTACCCATAGATCAACTTCCTTCTGATTGTCTTCCAGTCCGTGCTATCATTCAAAAACACATCTTTCTAAAGTGGCATCTAGGTGGCACAGTGGATAGAGCACTAGCCCTTGAGTCAGGAGGACCTGAGTTCAAATCTGGTCTCAGACCAGGCACTTGACAATTACTAGCTATGTGACCCTGGGCAAGTCACTTAACTCCAATTGCCTCACCAAAAAACCAAAACAAACAAACAAACTCACCAAAAAACCAAAACAAACAAACAAACAAAAAAACAACCTTTCTTGATATCTTTATTTTTAATGCCTTATTTTGAATTGTAACTCCTATGATTCACATCAAACAGGTTTTCCCTTGCCTGTAAAGAGCTGTTACTTTTCCCAATTCTATGTTTTCTCATGGTAACATGAATGAAGGAATGAAAACACATTTATTAAACACTTAATTTGTGCTAAATACTGTGACAAATTTGAGGATACAAATAGAACAGAAAAAAAAGGAAGTGAAACAGTTTCTGCTTCAAGGAACTCACATGAATTAGAAGAGACAACACATATATATGAATTCAGCTGCAAGGCAGATGGACAGATTTTGACAACCTAAGAGTATATTGGCACATGTCATGGCTTGGGCATCCTTAGGGTATACAAACAGATCAGATGACAATCCTCAGGTGTTTGTAAGGCATGGTGGCAGGCAGATGGTAAGACCTGGAAGACTTTAAGATGCAGGACCAGGAAAAATAGTAAGGTTTTGAGGTCCTCTGTATCATTGCAGATCTTATAGCTGGTCACTTCCAACTAATCCAAGTGATAAAAAGACCTATTTCACTCTACCCACTTAACAGCCCTATAGGGTTTGGGCTATTACTAGTTGGGATAGGGACTCATTTTTGTTCTCTTTCCCAAGGCCCCTCAGCGTTACACCCAAAACCATGGCAGTATTCTATTATATGTATAGAGATTCAGAAGGTAACATTCCCATTCTCTCTTCAATTGCCTCTCCAACTTTCTTCTTGCTGACTGTGTGAGATTATTAAAATTACCTGGCACTGATTCTCAGAAATCTAGTAGAGAACTATATTTCTGCTAATTAATAAAATACATATTTGCATAGACATGGGATGTTTCTTTAAGCTTGTTTTGATTTTAATAAAAAATGGAGGCTATGTATTTTAAAGGCAATGTATATTATCTTGGCTCTGACATTTTATGGTTGTGTGACTTCAAGCAAGTTGCCTAAGTTTTCCAAGGTTCATATTCCACATCTTAAAAAATAAGTATAATAATTCTTTAGATACTTTCCAAATTAGTTTATTGTAAGGAAAGTGCTTGGTAAAACCTTCATTATTACTAAGATTAAAAGATGAAAAACTTAGAAATGTCATATTCTCTAGTCAGGAGTAAAGAAAATTCAACTAAAAGCTCTTGTATTTTTTTCCAATTTTTAAAAACTTTTTTTTAGCTTTGAGTTCCAAATTCTATCTGTTCCTCACTGCCTCTGCTCCCCTCACCATGGTAAGCAATCAGATATAGGTTATATATGTATAATTATGTAAAACATTTTTATTTTAGTCATTTTGTATAAGAAAACTTGAATAAAAAAATGAAAGAAAAAAATGAAAAATGAGTGCATTTTATGAAACCATTTAGTGTCATTTAATATTAATGTCATATGAGTAATTAATAACCTGTACTATATATTGCTTTGTTTCTCCTGACAACCTCTTTTTATTTCTCTTGAGAAAAAAAGTCAAATGCACAATAATTTTTCTATTTTATTTTTAATTTTGTTATAAAGACAATAAATCACGCAAATAGGTCTTAATTGCAGTTAATACTATCTAAATGAGAATTTCAAATGTATTTTAAAGCACAGTAATATCTTGTAGAGTAACATCTATCAATGGCAGAAATGTAATGAGGATGGGTCATACTATCTATTTGTATATCATTAGTTCAATTTTTAAAATGCTCATGACAAAAATATTTTAACATAAAGGAAAGAATGAATGAATGAATGAATGAATGAATGAATAAATGAGAAAACATTTTTACCACTTCTTATATGCCAAGCACATGCACTTATATAATTTTTGCCCTCAAGAAACTTAGCCTCTTTTCTGATTTAATTTTTATTTTATTTTTTTCTCAATTACATGTAAACAAAAGTGTAATATTCTTTTTTTAAATATTGAGTTCCAAATTCTCTCCATCTTTCCCCTTCCCCACCTTGAGAAAGCAAGTAATTTTATATAGAATATACATGCACAGTCATTTAAAACATTTTATATGTTAGCGGTGTTACAAAAGAAAATGCAGACCAAAAAAAAAATGTTTTAAAAAAGTACACTTTGATCTGCATTCAGACTCCATCATTTCTTTCTTTGGAGGTGGACAACATTTTTCATCATAAATAACTTATATTCTAATTAAAAAATCAACATAATCATAGAGATAGTGTCCAGGTGTGTTTTGGTCAGAGAAGTCACAGGGATGGTAAGGGAAGTCATAGAAAAACTGATTGACACATTCTTTTTTCTGGGAATGGTAATGTTATTTATGTTATTGTTCCCAGAGTTATACATGAAGTATTTGGGGGCTGAGGGAGATGACAGGGAATCAGGTGTTATTACAACATATGTAGCAGCAGAATATATGGATGATTGAAGAATAGGATCTTGGCATTCTGAATAAGCTGATAAAAAGCTCACCAAACAGAAGTCAAGGAAAACAAGGCAGCTCAGTGAGATGCAAAGGCTAGAAGACTTGGATTTAACATCACAGAATAATTGTGTGACCTTGGAAAATTCCATGTCAAATCTCTGGGCCTCGATTTCCTCAGTTGTCAAATAAGGGATTAAAACAGGGTAATCTCAGAATTATCTCATTTCTACTCTCTGATTCTCTGAACATCTTTTCAGAAGTAGCATTGAGCATACTCCTCAAATATAATATTTTTTATATTAAATTGAGTTAGCATAGTCCTATAATATTTGTGCTGTGACTGTGGCCTTGTGGAGAGGGCCATGAAATTCATTCTCCATAACGTCCTTCCTCCTGGACAGCTTTTTTTTTCACCCTAAATATACAACATTATTTAAAAGGGAGATGGATGAGGAATTTGATATAGATAAAGACAAATGTGCCACTACCATAGTACTAAGGATGGGTGAGGTCAGGAAAAATAGACCTCAAAAACATGATATATTGATTTTAGTCATTGCAGAAAGATTTTCTATAATTTGGCCAAAACCTTACTTTCTAATGTATGTTAGGTGGCACTGTGGATAGAGTGCCAGGCATGAAGTTAGGAAGACTTATCTTCCTGAGTTCATATCTGGTCTCAGAAACTTAGTAGTTATGTGACACTGAGCAAGTCACTTAACCATGGTTGCCTGAATTTCTTTATCTGTAAAATGAGCTGAAAAAGGAAATGGCAAACCACTCCAGTATTTTTGCCAAGAACTGGAATGAACTTACTTTCTATATTAGTTTTCCACTGTACCTGTACACACATTTCCCTGAATGATCTTTGCCTTTCCTATCTCTGCATCATTGATCTCGCTATTCTCTCCTCCAAAAATATTCTCATTCACCTGATTCCCAAATCATGGTATGATGATTATCCCATGGTATGATGAAAAGAGCACTTGAAATTGGTGTCATGGGAAGAGTTCAAATCCTGACTATCAGAGTTCCTAACTGTGAATCTCAGTTTCCTCCTCTCTATAATAGAGATAAAACAAAAAATCTCCTTCAGAATTATTGTGAAAGAAATCTCTGAAGAGTTACCTATAGGATTTCTTTACAAAAATGTTACTTCTTTTATGAAAGCTTCCATTTTTTAAAAGGAGCAGTATGATGGAAAGAACATTGGATTTGGAGTCAGAGGAACTAGGTTCAAATTCAGCCGCTATCATTTTCTACCTGTATGATCTTGCATGAGTACTTTAATTGCTGCCAGGCTCAGTTTCTTCAAGTGTCAAATGTGAAAATTGGACTAGATAGTCCCTGAGATCTCTTTCAACTCTAAATCTGTGGTCTTCTCTAAAACAGTAAATTTTCGAGTTGGAGAATTACTTTGCTGTGAAGTAGAAAGGAGTAATCTTGGAGTAGGAAGGAAATCTGGGATCCAGCTCTGGCTTCAATATTGACTTCCACTCTTTTGGTAAGTTTCCCCAGGCTGCTAAATGAGGAGGTTGAGTAAATGATCTTAGAGCTCTTAAAGTTATGATCTATAGTTCTTTGTATACATATTCACTTAATTTTCATTGAATTGAATTGTGTTTCATAAAGGTATATTAAGACCCTCAGGTATATAAATTAGTGCACTGGTCATTGGAAATAATAAGATTAATGTGACATAGACCTTGCTTTCAAATAGCTATGAATGCATGTCTTATTTTACCTAGTAGTTTGTAAGTTAGTCGTTAGACATAACCTCATCTTACTATCTTGCTACCCTACAAATTGCATATTATGGTTTGTGTGTGGAATATGTTAAAAAAAAAAGGTGACTGAACAGATAAATTAATGTATATGCTATAATAGAATGCAAAAGTTCTTCCTATTTTTATAAAATATTTTATTTTTCCCAATTACATGTAAAAATAATTTTAACATTCTTTTTTTTTCAAATTTTGAATTCCCCATTCTATCCCTGCCCCCCTCAGTGAGAAGGCAAGCAATTTGGCATAGGTTATATATGTGTAATCATGTAAAACACATTTCCATGTAAGTCATTCTGTGAAAGAAAATACAGACAAAAAAATAAAACACAAGAAAAATAAAGAAATTTAAGGAAAAAAATATCCTTGATTTGCATTCAGGCTATATAATTCTGTGTCTGGAGATGGACAACACCTTTCATCATTAATCCTACAGAATTGTCTTGGATCATTTTATTGTTGAGAATAGCTAAGTTATTCATAGCAGATCATCTTACAATATTGCTGTTACTGTGTACAATGTTCTGCTGGTTCTGCTCATTTCACTTTTCATCCCTTCATATATGTCTTTTCAGGTTTTTATTTTTTTTTAAGCATCCTGCTCATCATTTCTCAAAGCTAATAGTATTTCATAACAATCATGTACAACAACTTGTTCAGCCCAATTAATTGACATCCCCTCAATTTCCAATTCTTTGCCACTATTAAATGAGCTAGTATTTTTTTTTTGGTACAAATCGGTGCTTTTTCATTTTATTTTTCCTATTGTGGTATTGATTAGTCAAAGGATATGAATGACTTTATAGACCTTTGGGCATAGTTCCAAATTGTTCTCCAGAATTGTTGACAGTATAAGCCCTCTGGAATATCATATTCCAATCCCTCTGATTCTTTAAAGTAATAGTTGCTAAATCTTTTGTTATCTTGACTGTGGCTCCATGATACTTGAATTTTTTCTTTCTGACTGCCTGAAATATTTACTTCTTGACCTGGGAGGTCTGGAATTTGGCTATAATATTCCTGGGAGCTTTCATTTTGGGATCTTTTTCAGGAGGTGATCAGTGGATTCTTTCAATTTCAGAAAATTTTTGTATATCTATATTTTTCCATTTGGCCAATTCTGCTTTTCAAGGCATTCTTCTCTTCATGGGATTCTTGTGACTCTTTCACTATTTTGCCTATTCTTTTTTTTAAGGTGTTATTTGCTTGAGTATTTTTTGTGCCTCCTTTACCAAGCTGTTGACCCATTTTTTTTAATGTTGTTTGCTTGTTTTCCTATTTCTTGACTTTTAACTCCATGTTAAAGTGAGGTCCTGATTCTCAAGTGGAGGGGACACTGTCCCAAGCTTCAGATTTTTTTGTGTAGCTGTTTTCAGAGGTAGTTCTGGGGTCATGTAAGTTTTTGGTTCATTCAAGGTGGTATGATATAGGGAGAAGTATGGTAACTACTTCCCATACTGTGTACTGGTTTGTGACTGACCACAAGCACTCTTTTCAACTCTGGAACTGTAATCAGTGTCACTGTGGCCATAAGTTCTGGTCAGCTAGTGCTCCTCCTTGTACTGTGACTAAGGCCTAGATCTGTGATTCAGTAGGCAATGCAATAGAGTCCTGCCCCTGGTGCCAGCAAAGGGATCCACGTAAATCTCCTTCTGAGCCATTGTCCAATCCCCTTACCATCTGTGGTCTGAGAGGTCTGGAAACTTCTACTGATGTCATTCATTCAATTGCCCCAAGTCCTGCTCCTAGTTTGCTGTGGCCCAGTCTGCACTGGTACAGCCTGTGCTGAATTGTGCTCTACTCCCACTCTGATGCAACAGACCATTCCTTCTGACCTCCTAAGGTGTCTTGGGCTGGAAAATGCTTCATTCTGTCTTTCTGTGTGTTCTGCTGCTCTAGAATGTGTTTAGTCATTATTTACATGTATTTCCAGAAATTTGGGGGAGAGCTTAGGTGAGTCCCTGTTTTTACTCCACTCTCTTGGCTTTGCCTTCCATTCCTATGTTTTTTTTTTCAATTAAATTAGGTTTGAATTTGAATATTTAGAAATAAATCACAGTGATCCTTTATGTAAATTTAGATCAGTTTCACAGATGAATACATCATCTTTGGCACTCAAGCAGTCTTTATGGTCATTGCATATGTCCTTCTGAAAGATTTTAATTTCTAAAATGTTTACATAAATATTCCTCTGCTAAAGGCCTACTCTAATATTTCATTGTGTCATGGAGGTAATTCTAGGTTCTTAAATATTTTTTTTTCATAGTGATACAGACTGTGGAAGGTTTTGCCATTATAGAAAGGATCCAATATATACCTAGTGAGGGACTCTACATCTGCCATTCCAGGAACAGTCTTTCTAAGTTCTGAGGTTTACAACCAGGTGACCACTAGGTACTGCATTATTTCAGTCACAAGGTATCTTAAAGTGCATGTTCTTTGCTATTAAAGGGGCTGTCAACTAACTGCTTGATGGATCAGATACTTATACTGACAAAATTATAGATGCTGGAAAATAGCAAAGTACATTAAATTTTATGCTACGGGGACAGCTAGGTGGCACAGTGGATAGAACACCAGCCCTGGAGTCAGGAGGACCTGAGTTCAAATCCAGTCTCATGTTATGCTACATATAAACACACAATTATAGAGGCAACATCCTGTAATGGATCTAATATTAGGCTTATAATCTTGGAGACCTACTTTTAAATCCCACCTTTGACATTTATTATTTAGTAGGGTTATCTCAGATAACTTCACTTAATCTCAGTGTGACTCTACTACTTACCTAGAACTTATCTACTATGTTAAATGCCTATGTGATCTGCATTGGTAGTAGGAATACCCACACCAGGAGCTCCATATGCTTTATTTGCACATGTAGTTACCAATATGTCTGGATTTTTTTAAATAGATATGGTCCTGAAAAGGGAAAGTCTGAGGAACATATTGTTTATTGAGGACCTAAATGAACAAAAAGAAACATCTATCATATGTTGGATAATACTATGTGGAAAATTCATGTGAAATGTAGAGAAACTTACAGGATGAGAAGACATGGAACAGTGTCGATCTATAGAAGTAACTGTACAGATAAAAGCATCACTCTATTAAAGTGTCAATTGAAATTGCTATCGTAGATAATTTTATGCAAGTATTTTGTAATACAAATAGTTGTTTTTGTTAAATTAATAATTATCCAATATGTCATTTAGATGAATTCAGATTTTATATATTTATCATATTTTTATTGAAGTATAAAATTATAACGAAGAGGGCGATTCTCTTTCACATCAAGAATTGCATGTTTCCTTGGGAAAAGAGTACCTTTAGAGGAATCATACTTTGAAGGCACTAACCTGATTTTGGGGATAGCTGTGTCTCTTGATCACTAAAGTTGCCTCCTTGAAAATTCTAGAGCATATGAGAATATTGACTTAAATAAGGATCCATTCCAGAACTCCACTAGCACCAATAATCCATAACTGAACAGATTAAATAAATATATCCCTTGAGTTAATACAAAGAATTATGAATATCATGTACAGATAGAAGGATGGTAGCATATTTTTTCCTGCTTCCTTCTACCATCTTGAAAATATCCTACCTCTATTTTTGGTAAGGATGGTAAATAAATTGTCTTGGTCTAACAGCTTCATGCAGTGGCTGGTGTATGATTTTGCTTGACTTAACATCTCTATTATCAATTTTCCAAGACTGTTATGAGGATCAAATAAAATAATATATGCCAAGCAATTTGCAAATCAAAAAATTGAATATAAATGTTGGTTATAAAGATGACAATGATAATTCTCTGCCTGTTCCTTTCTTCTGCTTTTGGGGTACATACACACAATGAGCTACATTTTATTCTCTGTTTTCATTTGTTTGCTTTTACAATTAACAGCTCAGTTTATTCTGTTTCAGGCAACATGTTTCTCACATTGTCAAGTACTGAAATGACTCATTCCCTGCCATCACCATCATCACCACCACTGTTATCATCATCAACAATGACTGACATGTACGGTCCTTTAAAATTAGAAAAAAAAATTCACATACATTATTTCATTTGAGCCTCACACTAGCCCTGTAAGATAGGCACTATAGGTTTAATAATCCCCATTTTATAGATGAGAACACTGAGCCTCACAGATCTACTTAATGTAAATACTCTCTCACTTGTATCTAATTGGAAGTAGAATTTGAATCCAGGTCTTTGTGAATCCAAGGCCAGAAATCTATACGCTAAATCATGCTGCCTCTTCTCATCTCTAGTCAGGTTTATTTATTGGTCTAAACCCACTACCTCAAATAAAGTTACTTCTCCTATGAAGAGGAAATATGGAGACTCTCCCTCACAAAGCCTTCAAATTAAAATTGATATCCATTTCTGTGGCTGTTGCTTCATGCCACATATCTATATTTTAACTTCCTAGGCCTGTGTTGCCCAATCTTTGTTGCTCAGGTCATTTGTGAATGCCTTTGTATTCATTTCCCCATTTTCCTAAAGTAGTGTTACAGTTCCTGTCTATTAGGAATTCTTTAGATTTTATCTCTTTTTTCTATGGAACTATGATACTTGGCTATTACTCCTGGCTTTTACTAATTTCCCAGTCTTGATCTTGCCTCTTGCATAGTTACACCTTCTTGTTCCTCCACTTTAGCTAAATTAACTGGAATTGACTACTAGCCACTTGATCAGTGACCACCCTTCTTTCTATACATACTTTCTTTTTTCTCAAATACTACCATTCAAGATAATCTGTGCAAATAAAATATGTATTATTTATATTATTGGTTTTCCTGTTTAAGTTCAATAACTTTTTTATTTCTAGTATTTTAAACAAAAATTTAGAGAAACTAAAAAATACTCTAACAGACCAATATAACATTGGGCATAGCCATTCAAAGGAAAGACCAATGGCTTCTATGTCAGGAG
This sequence comes from Phascolarctos cinereus, assembly GCF_003287225.1. NCBI lineage: Eukaryota > Metazoa > Chordata > Mammalia > Diprotodontia > Phascolarctidae > Phascolarctos > Phascolarctos cinereus. Next base: position 434,115,215 of record NW_027555847.1, on the reverse strand, counting down.
ACCTGAACATGAGATGGAACTGTTATTAATGTATTCTGTGAATATGAGCAGATCAATTAACCATTTTGGTACCTCAGTTTCCTCAAGAACAAAATAGCCTAGAAACTTTTTAAGTGTTTATCTCTAGAACTCAATGATTATAAATTTATAGCCACTGGATTTCAATTGCATTATGGGTTAAACGGGTTTGCGTAGGAGCCCAGGCACCATTTATAAGGTTATTCCTCTGGAAGAACATTGTTTTTAAGTGGCAAAAAAAACAATATGCAAAAAAAAATTAGAAATGATCTGTTTTCATTGTGTTGATTACAATTTAATTCTATTATTTTCTGCTGGGGAAAAAAAAGCAAAAAAAAGTATGACCTCTGGATTTCCTTTTTTTGGGGGAGGGGGTGGGGGAAGAAGGGAGGCTGTGACTTCGGGGCCAGTAGTGACCATCTTGCTTATCTGTAGATGCTCCTGAAGAGATTGGTCACGTGTTGAGTGGATGCCATTCCCCATCCCCCATACACTGGCTCCAGAAAGCCTAACCTATTCTAACATAATAATACTATAGGTTTAGGAAGGTCAGTTAATTGGTAACCAAAGCATTCTCAAAAATATGCTGCTATCCAATAGCACTTCTAAGGCTATATCCGAAAGAGATCAAACAAATGGGAAAAGGACCCACACGTACAAAAATATTCATAGCTTCTCTTTTTTGTGGTGACCAAGAATTGGAAATTGAGAGGATGCCCATCAATTGGGGAATGGCTGAGCAAGTTGTGGTATATGAATGTAATGGAATACTATTGTTCTATAAGAAATGATGAACAGGCTGACTTCAGAAAAACCTGGGAAGACTTATATGGTCTGATGCTGAGTGAAGTGAGCAGAACCAAGAGGACTTTGTATACAATAGCAGCCACGTTATGCAATGACTAAGAATGCTAAACTGAACCCTTCTCAGCATTACGAGGATCTAAGATATCTCCAGAGGCCTCGGGATGGAAAATACTGTCCACATCCAAAGAAAGAACTATGGAAGTTGAATCGCTCTCACTTATTTTTACCTTCAGTTAAGTTTTGTTTCATCTTTTGATGGTTCCTCCTATTGGTTTTAATTTTTACTTACAACTTCACTAATGTGAAAATATGTTTAATGGGTATGTAAATGTAAAGCCTATATCAGATTGTGTGCCTTTTGGGGGGGGAGAAAAAGGGAGAAAAAATTTTTAACTCAAAAGCATATGGAAAAAAAAATAAAAAATAAAAAAAATATGCTGCTATCCCTTTACTTTTTGATATTAATTTTTGTTTACTTAAATGTTGGCATTTACAGAAACTTAACAGATATTTCATCTAAATATTTTGCAAACATATGAATTAATGTTTCATGCATTTAAATGGTTAAGACAAAACTTGTCCCTTTTTGAAAATTTCTGTGAAATGATATATACTTCAAGGAAGCATTCTCTCTTAATAAGAATGAAGATTTATTCTACTCCACTCCTGACAATAGAATCCCCATATAGCCTGTAAAGATGAATCAGACAGAGCAGCCTAGTAGGAGGAACAGACCAAAGCTGCCTAGCACAATAATATAATAAAGCACTAGGTGAGAAGTATGATTTTGCTATACCTCAGTGATATATTCTTAGGGCCATGCCCCTCAGGGCACACAAAAATAACAGAATGTTGTTTAGAATCAGGTCAATCATAACAGTCAGTTTAATATGCAGGTGGTTAGGTCATTGCTTGGTATGTGGGGCTAGTTTGGTATGTTCTAACATTAATGTTTACTAGATACAGTTCCTGCTCTTAGAGATCTTGTGACCTAAGGCCCACAACTCTGATTGATACATAAGCATTTTTTCCTGAAAATGAAAAAAAAACCCCACTGAATAATAATGCTTTATGTTTGCAGGACACTTGATGCTTTGTAAAGCCCCACCACCACCCCCATCTCTACCCCAAAGCATACACTCTTCTTTGTTTTTGTATTCAGTGCTCACAACAACTCTTTGGTGTAGTTATTCATCCAAAGTCACATAGCAGTAGAATTGGTACTAAAACCACAGTTATCCTCACTGCTAGAATAATAGGTGTTGGGATTGATTGAGGTAGGGGGTAACTAAATATGCATTGAGGAAATTTTTGTATTGTCAGATACATCACATAAATGTTTTTGCTCCAGACTTGGGACTTCATTTTCAATGGGAACTCCTAACTGGGTAATTCCATCTACCAATGTACTTGTTTTATACTGTATAATATATAGGTGGCTGCCAGTGATGTAAAAGCCAAATAGAAATGGAGTGGACGGGATATTGACCTAGAAAACTATAAATCAACAGTATCTACATTTTAATACATTTGTATTTATCTTGTTAACATCCTCCAATTACTATTATTATTATTTTTTTGGCTAGGCAATGGGGTTAAGTGACTTGTCCAGGGTCACACAGCTAGGAAGTATTATGTGTCTGAGGCCAGATTTGAACTCAGGTCCTCCTGAATCCAGGGCCGGTGCTCTATCCACTTTGCCATCTAGCTACCCCACATTCTACAATTATATTTGGGATGTAGCCTCAAGTTTGATACTTCTGGACCACTGAGAAGGTAATGACTTACTCAATTTCTCAGAAACAGTATGTGCCAGAGGCAGGATTTGAATATAGATCTTCTTGGCTGTGAGGCCATAGACAACTCTATGTCATGATGCCTCATGTACATAAAGGGGCAGAATAGAGATTATTATGTTTGAATACCAGAAACACTCTTTTTTTTTAACCCATTATGATTTATTTTATTTATTAAGCATTTATGAAATGTTTGCTATGTGCTAAGCTCTGGGGATACAAATAGAACAGTAGGACAATCCTTCTTTTCAAGAAGCTCACATTCTAATGGGAAAGACAAGACATATGGAATATTTCAGCTATATGCCAAATAGAAAGCTTTTATGGTCCTTAGGGTTTAACAGCAAAGTAGATGGTTAATGTTTCCTTTGTAATGTCATTTCTACTGATCAAATCCTATCAGTTTCTTACATTGAATCATTTGATAGGGCCAAGGTCTTTGATGGCAAGAACTTTCTTTTCTGGGTCTTATCAGTAGGAGGGCCCATAAGACCCACAGGAGCAGTTGCAGGGTTGCTTCTCCAACAGGGTTGCTTCCAAGGATAATAGATGATGGTAATGAGCTGGAAGAATTGCCATTCCCAAGGATCTTTGGTTCAACATCCAGGTCTGTCTATATCTGGTTCTAAGAGAAGACCATGGTAAAAAAAAGATGGTCCCAATGTTTTAACTTCTCTTTTCCTCAAGGTGCCCTGCTTTTCCAGCTAGTTTGGTTTGCCTACTTCATGGTGTTGGTGGGGTGGCTGGCCTCTTCTCAACAGGATTTGTTTTCCTAGAAGACAGCTATAAGGGCTGGGTTGGCAGGACCAGTGATCTTAGGGATACTGATACTCACAGAGCTTTTGTGGTCATCTATCCCTTAGTAGCAAATAGACAATAGTCACAAGTGGTGGAGACGGAACCCTTTCCATCATGTTTCCTCCAGTCCAATCAGTTATGCACTTTGATGTAATGAGGAAAATTCCATGTTACTTTTAATCCAGCTTAAAATCAGAATCACACAGATCTGAACATTCAGTCATAAACAACTGCATGTCCCAAAGAAAGAAGGTATTTCCAGATGAAGATCGTTATGCCAAGTCCTCAGAGTAATTAGAGGAATCATTAAGAGCCCTATGAATCTCCAAACCCTGAAATAGATGGCTAGATTTCAAGCTAAATTCCAATTTCAGTGAAGTTCATAGAGTACCACTATGAAAGATATTGCCCTGATCAGTTAAGGAAAAACAGATACACTACAGTGCAACAGAAATATTATAACTTTGCTTATGTGAAAAATTACTTATTCCTGATCAACATGGATTGTGCAGTTTAGGAAAATAAGTATATATGAAAACAGAACTTTGAAAGCTTTTCTCTGTAATGCAAGTACTACATGGTTCCATAGTCAGGTACCTTTAAAAAAATCTGTAGCAAGCTCAGGGTGAGAGGAACACATTACCATTAATTACTTTTCAATAGCAGTGGAAGTGTTTCAAGGTTGTCTGTTGCCTGCAGACTTGTTAGTTCCTTCTTGGAGTAGGTCACAAGGGAAGGATTTTTGAAGCAATACCAAAAGTGTACATAAAAAAAATATCAATATGATGCATGGCTGTAATCTCCTCTTTGCAGATGTTAATGCCTTGCTTGCCGCAATAAGAAAACAGGTGCCAAAATATCTGTCAAAGTCCTAGTGTGCTTGCTGGTCAGCACACAGGCAAAGAGAAAGAAACCAGGTATAAAACTAGAACCCCCTGATAGGAGATAAATCTTTGTAGTCCAAGAATCCCTCCCAAATTTGAGGGAAAGTTTTAAATGTCCTTTAGTGCTCTTTACACCAGAGGATGAAATGCTGTCGCTAGAGTCAGCACTAGAGTGTATTCCAGAATGGGGAAGTGAATTATTTTCCCACCAGGGGAGGTCTTCTGTGATCCATCTGCTTGTAGATATAAAATAAACAACACCACTGAGGTGATTTGAGAGATGAACCTACTCCCTCTTAAGAGAAAGGGGAGTATATACACGGATTTTTTTTTTTGGCGTTATTCAAAGATTATACAAGAAAGAAAGAAAGAAAGAAAGAAAGAAAGAAAGAAAGAAAGAAAGAAAGAAAGAAAGAAAGAAAGAAAGAAAGAAAGAAAAGAAAAGAAAGAAAGAAAGAAAAGAAAAGAAAAGAAAGAAAAGAAAGAAAAGAAAAGAAAATGCTATGCTTCCAAGATCAAATGTGAATAAGTATGAAATCTGGCAAAATATAACTTGAGAATGTAATTAATCATCCAAAGGAATAAAGAATAAGAAGAGAAAATTAATTTGGAAAAATATATGTGGTTAAAAGAAGAAAAATCTTTCTCTTCCTGCATCATAAAGAACAATGTTCAAAAGAATATGTATTTTTAAGTAAAGAGACAAATGCCTAGCACATTGCCTTGAATAATGCCTTAATAAATGCTTGTTGAACTGATTAGTTATTTTGAATTTGTAATAATAGTAACAACTAAACAGATAAATCAAATGTAGTATAATTCTACAAGCTTAAAATCAGGTCTCTATTCCCTAACTTAATTAACCCTCCTTGTGATAAAATGTAGAAGTATACAAGTAGTCTTGTGTCATGGCAGTGACAAAAAGGAAACCAACAACTAATGGAAACATCCTGCTTATATTCAGAGAACTTCCATTTACCTTAACAGGCTGGGATGGAAATGGAATGAGCTGTAAGAAAGTTCTGAGAGGGAAAAATTTGAAGGAAAACAAATTCTTTAGGGGATGACACAAAGCCTGGCTTTTACTTTGGGTGAAATTATACTGGACTTCGAAATAACAAATTAAGAAAAAAGAAAATAATACATCTTAGTTTACTGTTATAAGAATATCTATAAACCAAATCTCCTAAACTTACCAAAGAGGAGGCTTTTCTATTAACATTCATTGCTTTTCAAATATAAAATAAAGGTACCTTGCTCAAATTTGGCTCTAAGACCGCATAAAATACATTTAACATTCTTTAGTAACTTACATAGGAAGGATAAAAAATAGTCTTAATACTTTTTGGTCTTTAACAAAAACAAATTTTCTGGGTTCTTCCACGGTACTCCCTAGTACCTCCCTAAGACTAATTATTATTATTATTATTGCCATTATGCCTAAAAGTAAGCCAATCATACACCTAAAATTAGTCAAAATCATATTTTCTATTATTTTAATACTAAATGCCAGCTTTTGATTTACATGTAGTTAAATAGCTTATTTTATTAACCTATGAAAAATGGAGCGTAGTTAGGTGGCATAGTAGATAGAACACCAGCCCTAGAATCAGAAGGATTTGAGTTCAAATTTGGCCTCAGACACTTGACATTTACTAGCTGTGTGACCCTGGAAAAGTCACTTAACTTGAAAAAAAACCTATGAAAAATTGGCTGAAATATTTGTAAATATAATAGGAATATGATTTTAAGATTATATCTCTATTCAACATGTGAGTTCTTCCTGTTTAGGTAGCTTGGTAATGCAATAGATAGAACACTGGGCAGGGACTTAGGAAGAGCTGAGTTCAAATGAAGTTTCAGATACTTAGCAGTTACATGACCATGGGTGATTCATTACCTTCTGTTTCCCTGGGTTTCCTAACACGTAAAATGGAGATAATAACAACACCTACTTCACAGGGCTATTGTAAAGATCCAATGAGATAATATTTGTATAGAGCTTAGGGACAAAATAAGTACTGTATAAATGCTTATTTCCTTCCCCTCCTTGATAAGTAGATATAAAGAAAGGTTGATTTATATAATGTAGATATAAATATAGGCTGATTTTCTTTAGTGTTCAATCATAATATTTATCAAATTCTGTGCATCCTATTCTTTCACAAACACTAGACAAGAAGCAGTAGATTGAATTGATAAAAGCCTGATCATAACTTCTCCGTGGGCTCTGTCTGTAATCATATTCAGTGACAATTCCTTTGCCTCATCCAAAGATAAGTCAAACAATTAATAATTAACAGAAGTTTGTGGAAATTTAAGTCCCAGTATCTGTGCCAGTACACAGCCAAAGTAAATCCTGAACGTGAAGGAACTTAGAGATAGGACTTGGTGCTTTTTGTTTGTTTTCTGAGTTTTTGCCATTGTTGTTGTTGTTTGTTTGTTTGCTTTGTCTGTGGTTTGAGACCCTACTACTTGATAAGGTCCTGGCAGCCAGAGGGGTAGTATCTAGGGTTTTAGTACTGATTCGGTTCTTTGTGGCAAGAGGCTGAGTTTTCTGTGTGCCCAGTGCTCGTGGAATTATCAGACATTGTTGATTTTCTCAGACATGTCAGGAAAAGAAAAAACTACAACAGTAGGTGACCCTGTGATGTCAAACTCAAATAAAAACAGATTCTTGTGTTTTGAATACTTTATTTAGAGATCCACAAGTTAACATTACCTATATCCATTGAATTTTTCTTTTGTTAAATGTTTACCAATAACATTTTAATGTGATTTGGGCTGCACTAGGGAGTTTTGTGGGAGGTTTATGACCCTTGGGCCTTGAGTTCAACTGCTTTGGAGATTTCCAAATCCAATCCCTAGCAGAGCATAGTGAGGACCAGTGTTCCATTGTTCTAGGGCTTGTGATTGAGAATTTGTCCAGGAGTAGGGGTCTTGGAGTTACCATAGATGTTTTGTGGCAAAGGAAGTTTGGGAAATTGTTTTGATGAATTAAGCACAACGGTAAAAAATTCAAGGGCAGTAGACTGGTAGGCAATGCCCCAAACTAGTCCCTAATCAGGATTGGGCTGGATCAAACAATTGAAGCTCCCTCCTAGATGCTAATAGTTGAAATTATCATTCTCCTATCAGACTTTACTAGAAAGTCTCCAGGAACATGGAGCCATGATTTCTTTACACCCCATTTCAAAACCAATAAATGAACAAGTATATTGTGAGGCAAAAAATAAATCTGTCCTCTGAGGTGACTCAGCTCTAATTGACTGTCTTAATGTAAGGACTAATTTATTTCTTCTGTACAGGAAAAATAAGAGCCAAAACCATTATGCCATATCTTGTTAAACCAAAAATGTAGAAATCCATCAACTACCTAGGGGCCTAATATTAGCTCCCAATCTCTATGCAAGGACATAGTAAAGCAAATGATCACATAACATACACTGTTGTAACAACTTCTTGGTGTCCTTGAATAATATCCCTACAATTTTGACTAAAGGTACTGTTTTCCATGATTTATAAAATTATTTGATCCTTCCCCTTTGTCACTTTCCCTTGAAGGAATGTGCTCTTATTCTGAAAATAAATCCTTCCTTTTGCATTCCCAATACTCCTTATTTCTCCTTTGACTGACCCCTCTCTTTCTCTACCTTTCCTTCCCCAGTTAAAATCTCTATTCTTCTATTTTTTTTTGTAAGTCCTGAATAGTACTGATTGGCTGTGTACTCTCAGCAGTCCTGAAGAGTTACCAAATCACTACCCCTGTAATCAGACTTTGCTATCTGCCACAGCAGACTCCTTAGTATGCTAATTAATCTATTTTCAGCTTGACCTTCTATCCATGACCTATAGCCATTGGGCTCCTGCTGATGGGTAAGCCTCTCCCAAGAGGTTTAGATAATTCCCCAATACTTTCTACCTTTTGGGTTCCATTTCTTATTTGAAAAGCCATATTTCCCAAACCTTCTCCAATTGCAAGTGTACAGTCATTTAATTGGGTATGAGTTATTTAAACATTAATAGTGAAAACTCAATAAATTCAACTCTATTCAACTAATATTTGCTAACTACCTATTATTCCCAAGGTACTTATTATTTGATGGATTTTTTATATCATTGATGTGGGTATGAGGATACCCACATCAATGAGATCAAATTAACAGTTCAGATTAAAACCTATCCAAACTCATCCTGTACATTTTTTCCCCAATAACCTTCAATACCTATCTATTATGTGTAATGACAGACTACTTCTGGATCTCTTGAAATTACATGGACACCAACATAGTTCATGAACTCTATCATTTATTCATTTTTTGTGTTATACATAAGGCCTGCTTCGTTTCCCAGAATTAATTGCTTTGGTAATATTTTACCATCATTTCTAGCTTTTAGTGCTTCATTAATAGCATACCATTGCCTATTTACAACTACCTACAACTTTCTTTGGAGACTGAAATTTCATGATTCCAAGCCATATAGTATACCAGGGGTAGGTGGAAGGGAAGAAAGGTGGAGGAGGGCCACATTTTACAGGAGTTCAGGGGTTTTAAGTGTTTTGGTGAAACAACTTAATCCCTGCCCTCTAACACAATTATCTAAATTCATTTTCCTCTAATACAAAAAGTCTTATACTCTTTCTCATTGCCTAGTTATAGATTTTAGGAATTAACCCTGATAGTGTTATAGTCTAAATTAAAAATAAAATAAAGCAAAACAAAAAACAAAAACAAAAAAACAAAAACTACCATAGACCTCTAACTGTCCTCTTCTGAGAAAATACCTAAGTAATATTCCAAATTATTATATTACTTTTTTGTCAGGCCTTTAATTTTTTAACATTAAATTAAGGTCTCCTTTTAAGACTACAAATGTGGGTGTGATGGCAGAGGCAGGGGAGTCTAACTAGCTAGCAAAGATTATTTTCTATATTTTTACTGAAATGCTGCTGTCTTATTCTTACATCTAATAATCCACAAAAGAACAATTATGACCCAATATGAATTGTCTTGTTTGCATTTCAATGAGTCTTTCTCTTTAAAAAAACAACCATGTATGCATTGGTTACAACCCAGAATTCCATTGATTGGAAAATAAAATTTAATGATAAATGTAGATCTTTACATTCATCGACTTAGAACAATAAAGCTAGAAGGGACATAAGGGGTCATCTAGTTCAACTCCTTCATTTTACAGATGAACAAACAGGTCTATAAAGGTTAAGGGATCTGCTTAAAGTTACGTATCCAATTATTGGCACATAAGAGTCCTGGCAACAGAACAGCCTGAGAGGAAAAATTACAATTGAACCTCAGTTGCTTGTGTTGTCTTATTTTTTGACTTTGTCATCAATATTAAATTCCTGGAATTATGGTTGACAACAAGCTACCTGTCTAGTCTGGATGGAGACAATCTGACATACTGTAATTTATTGGCTATAGTCTTAAATCCTTGTCACCTCTTTTGTCTGAAAGCAAGCACTATAATACTGACACATTACTAGCATGAAGTAGCCATTTCACAAGTCTGATGCATCAAAGAAAAATGTCTAAATATTAACTATAGTTAACTTTTAAATCATTCATAAATGGTGTTAGTCTAAATCAGAGGTTCTTAACCTGTGGGTCCAAGAACAGAATTCAGGAAATCCATAAATTTGGTTGAAAAAAATGCATGTTTATATCAACATAATTGATTTTCTTTATTATCTTATGTATTTTGTTCTATGTATTTTAAAACATTCTGAGAATTGTTTTGCTAGGCTACTAAAGTGATCCATGATACCCAAAAAAATTAAGAACCCTTTATATAAATGGAAGACATTTTTAAAAGAAAAAAAATGTGAGAAGATGTGGGGACATTGGAACACTAATACATTGTTGGTAGAGTTGTGACCTGTTCCAACCATTCTGGAGTGCAATTAGGAACTATGCCTAAAGGGCAATAAAAATGTGCATACCTTTTGCCTCAGCAATATCACTTCTAAGTCTGTATCCAAAAGAGATTATAAATATGAGAAAAAGACTCACATGTACAAAAATATTTACAGCAGCTCTTTTTTTTGGTGGCCAAGAATTGGAAATTGAGGGGATGTCTATCAATTGGGGAATGGCTGGACAAGTTGTGGTATATGAATGTAATGGAATACTATCATGCTATAAGAAATGATGAGCTCAATGATTTTAGAATGGAAAAACTTTCATGAAATAAATGAAGAGTGAAATGAGCAGTCATAAGAGAACATTGTATACAGTAAGAGCAATGTTGTTTTAAGAATTATTTTGAATACATCATTTTGACTATTATAAATTCCCAAATTAATTATAAAGGACATATGAAGACAGACACTATCTGTACCAAGAGAAAGAACTGATAAATAAAAGTATGTATAGAATAATTTTACCTATCTGTGTCTAATTTTAGCTATCTCTAGGGTGGTGGGGAAGAAAAAAAAGGAATTTACATGATAATTTTATTATATATTTAAAAGGAATAACAAGTTGTACAAATAGATCTGCAGTTTCATATGAAATCATCTTTTTTATTATACTATGTTGTGGAAATGCTTATTTTATTCCATAAATAAAAAATCAAATTGTATTAAAAAAAAAGAAATGAAAAGCACAATGTCTCTTTTATCTTCCCACCCTTCCCCTCAATCCTGTCAGGGATTCAAAATGACTTCACAATATCTTTTAAATAAGAGTGTAATTCAATGAGGAAACATGCTTCAATTTACTTGAGTTTTTTAGTTCTGTTTATCAAAAGCAAATCACTTTCCAACAATGACATCTATTGGTCCTACAAGCTCTCCAGGAGGTATGAGGTGAGTTTTCTAATGACTCCCATGTATTATTGTACTAGGAGCATCGTGGAAGGGAACATTTATCTTCAACTAAAAATCTTATTGTTCTCTCTGTCTCTCCCTTTTCCTTTCTTCCTTTCCCTCTTCTTTTTCCTTTCTCTTCACCTTCCTCCAATCTCCTCTCCCCTTTTCTCTTCCCTCCTCTCTTTTCCCCTTTTTTCTCTTTCCAACCTTCCTTTTCCCTTTCTTCTTTCCTCCCCTCCCCCTCTCTTTAATTTTCTCTTTTCTATCTCCCTTTCTTCTCTCTTGTCTTCCTTCCTCCCCTCTCCTGTTCTCTTCCCTCCCTTCCCTTCCTTTTGTCTCTTTTCTGCCCTGGGCAGGCATGCTAGAAGGAAGGGATGGGGTGAGGTAGGGGCACTTACACAGCTGCTGCTTTGGGTACTCAAGTGGTGTCAAGGTTATAATTGCCATATATGACTATTATGTGACCAAATTCCTAACACTTCACCCATGAAAATTAGGATAGCATTTTTTTTATTATTATTATTCTTTAAAACATATTGAAAATATCTTTGAAATCTGATTGCAACAGGGAACTAAAGTTTTTGGTTGTTGACAACACTTCCTGGTTTCCAGGGTGCCAAAAATATATATATATATATATATAAAGGAATTAACTTCTAGACTCTCTCTGAACCTCAGCTGATGCACTGATCATGACGAGAAACTTAGTGAGAAAGGAACTTCACTCGGCTGAAGCATCTCTTGGTTTTCTAGATACATATCCTTTTTTAATACATTTCCATTGCTGTAGCTAAGTCATTCTATTTTCGTAAACTCAAGAATGAGTGTTTTATTTTATTCCTTTATCAAACCTGAAATATCAGAGTACTTTCCTGAATCATGTAGGTCAATTGGAATAATTGTGCAGGACTAGAACAAAATCATCTCATTGAAGTAGGGGGATTGACAGTTTAAAGGATGTTCTCATAAGATAAATAGGCTCAGATGAATGACTAAATGAACGAGTGTATAGAAAGAACCATTTATTAAGAACGTACTGTGTGTAAATCACTGTGCCAAGCACTGGGATACAAATAGGAATATAAAAGATTCCCTGCCCTCAAGAAGCCCACATTCTAATGAGGAACAGAAAACATATGGAAGATTTCCTCTTCAAGTTGAATGGAAATGAGTCGTGGTCCATAGTACACAGTGGTAAAGCAGATAGCAATGCCTCTTTCCCACTGACAAAATTGCAGGGTTTTTTTAATATGTTGAACCATTTTACAATGTTAAGGACTTTGGTGGTAAGAAAAGTATCTTCTGTCTCTTCAGTAGGTGGGCCTATAACTCCATTTGGGAGCAGTTGCAAGTCTGTATCTCCACTGACATTGCTTTTAAGGATAACGGCTATGTATACTATGCTGGAAGTATTGTTACAAGGCTCTTGGGTTCACAGTCCTGGACTCTCTCCATTGGGTTCTGAGGGGAGGTGGTATTCAAAGTTGTGATGGTGGTTAAACTAGCCTGGCACATGTTACCTACTGTCTCTCTGTCTGGATTGATGTCTACCTGCTTCAGACTCCCTTGCCTGTCCTGTAAATTGTAGTTGCTGGACAGTTGGTGGAGGTAACTGGACCCTTCTTCATAGGAGTTACTTACTCCTATAACTGTAACAGTGATGCTGGCAGAACCACCAGTGGTCAAGGGGGTGCTGTCACCCCCAGCGCTCTGGTGACCATCTGCCTTTTGGTGGCCATTGGTCAGCAGTTGTTATTAGCTGTAATGAAAAAAGTGGGCTTGTTCAGCACACAGATTTCTCCAATGAAATCTTCAAGAGCTAGTGTGGAAGCAGGTGTGGTAGGGGATGGGATTGGGGTGGAGTTGGAATTACTATTTCCAAGACTTTCGAATTCAGTTTCCAGGGTTGTCTTTTTCAGGATTGGGGAGGAGAATGGTGCTGGTTTAACTTGCCTGGCACATGTTGCCTCCTGTTTCTTCTTCAGATGTGCCTTGCTTTTCCATTGAGGGATTGTGATGTTCATTACACATCTCATTATAATAAATGTTCTTAACTTCTTTTGTTTGTTTCAAAGACCTTTGGCAGGTTGGTGAAGCTATGGCTCCCTTCTCAGAATTTAATATTCAAATGTCTAAAATGCAATACACAGGACATTAAAAAAAACCCAACAATTTAAAATATAATGATCAAAATATTTTTTGTAAAGAAGTTCATAGATTCACCAAGTTAAGAACTCCCCATGCCTTATAGCATTTTACCCCAAACTTAGCCCTCTTCCAAACTCCACTATTACAGTAAAGGACAACACTATTCTACCAGTCACCTAGGTTGACAACTTGGTATCACCTTTTACTTCTTATTTTCCATCACTCCACATATCAGAACTATTGTCAAATTTTATCTTTTCTACCTCTAAAATATCTCTACCTTCTACTTACAAAGTCACTACCCTAGTTCTATCACTCACCACTGCTCCCCTGATATAACCCACCAAGTCTCCCTAACTCAAATCAATTCCTTCTCTAACCAACATAAAAAAATAAAACCTTCATTTGGTATCAGGATGGAGGAATTATACCTATACTCTACTAGGGAAAAAAAAACCAGCTTTGCATGGATAACAATTTCAATGGGATTCAATCATGTGATACTGCAAAAGAAAAAATAGGAATATAATTTTGGGCAACATACTGATTGTCCTACAATCCATTATCTCGATCAGACTGAATCTAAAACAATGAGTTCAGTTCTCAAGATCAAATTTTAGAAAGGCGATTGAGAGGATGAAGAAGATTCATAAGAGAATGATTATAATGATAAAAATAATCAAAACCATGCCACATGAAAAATGGTTGAAGGAACTAGGGATTTTTAGTTAAAAGAAGAGAAAACCTAGATGGAACATTCTATCTGTCTTCAAATATTTTAAGAGGAATCATGAAGAAGAAAGATTACCCTTACTTTTCTTTGCTAATGGATTCAAGCTACAGGGTTCCAATAAGGTCTTTGACAAAATTTCTCACAACATACTGGTAGATAAGATGGACAGATGTGACCTAAATGATAGTTCAGTGGATTCACTTGATTCAATATTAGGAAAACCTTCCTGACCAATGAAGGTATCCAAAAATGGAATGGGATGTTACTGTAGGTAGTTAAATCTCAGTCAGTTGAGATCATCATGTAAAGTCTGCATAGCCAATTGTTTGAGATGATGGAGAGAATATATGTGTCAGGTAACAAGTTAGACTAGGAGATTTCTGAGTTGCCTTCATGATTTGGAAAAATTCAGATTTATTACACTTCAGCAAAAAAAAAAGACATCAATGCATTGGGTCATGTGGAAATTACTTTTTAATTAAATGCTTACATGCATGCATACATATATGTATGCAGGCATAATGCATACACAATGAATAAATTAATTAATTAATGAACTACTAATTAATAAACAAGTTAATTAATTAATTAGCTTCTGATATTCATATTTAACTCCAATGTCTGTCTCTTTCCTGTTTTCTTTTATATCATTTTTAAATTATTCTTTGGTTATAGCAAAATTTGTTTTATTTCCTCATATAGTTTGTAAGTTCAACAAGGTCTCAGTCTATGTTCTCTACATTTGTGTTACTCAAAGTGTCTAACTCAATCCTAGGCATTCATTGTATATAGTAAAGGAATTATAATGAAAAGCTCTAAGAGGGATAGTGAAATAGTACCTTAATAATATCAGAGTTTTATCATTCCCTTAACAAATATTAAGTTTCTTAACTAAGCAAAGTGATTTAAAGTTAGTGGTGTAGAGTATGGGCAGAGTTAAATGACAAAACTACCAGATTGTTTCTGCTGATTGCCAACATTCAGGCAAGAATCTTCTTTTATATCACCAAGTATGATGTCTTGAATGTCAGCATAAATCTCACCCATACAACTTTTGCAATATTTAACAGCCTACAGGGTCCAATAGATTCATCCTGAATATCACCAGACTTTCATGGTTCACAGTTGTATATTTCTATATGTTTTTTGGTTTCCATTTATTTCTTCCCATAATTACTTAGTCAATAATTTATGATCTAGTGAAGTCTCAGTTTAATTAAGGTCAGAAAGCTTGATAACACTAAGTCCAAATTCCAGAAGAGATCATCAACTCACATCAATTTCCTTATTACTGCAGAAGCAAGGGTAAGAGTTTCAGTTTTGATCGATGGTAAATGGAGAAAAAATAAATTAATTTAAAAAAAAAGAAAGAAAGATCCCTTGGGATAACAGATTCAGAGTTTGAAGTTCAGAAGAGGGAAATTATTTCCAATCCCCCAAAAGTAATTTTTTCTTTATTCATCCCCTATTACCCACGTTCTTGAATGAATGACATATTGTTCTAATAAATCTGAATAAATGCTTTGAAACATAATCCTATGCACAAACAATCTCATACAAACATTTATTTTGGTGGGGGGAGATGCTATTATGTGGACACAGACCTAGTACACTTCCCAAACAATGGGATCATTAACTTCTTTGCAAGGATACTTAGAAAGTTAATTGTCACTGACAACACCAAAAAAATTTTAAAGTCTAGGTACTGTTAATTCAACCATATTACTATCATTATGATCCCTGCATATTTCCAGTTGGAAAACCGTTTTCTTGTTTCTCTCCTAGTTCTTATTTTTTTATGTAAATATACTATAACTTGAAACTCTAGAGGGCTTTACAGTGACTGTTTGAGTATCAATAAAAGTTTTATTTAAACCACAGAATTACCCTTGGGTGTTCTCACACTGCACTCTTTCTCCCTACTGTACTGATTTAGTCATTATTCCAGTAACATGTTGTTGGGCTTTATTTTTTCATTCCAAAAGAATTTTTAATGTTTATTTAGTGTAATTCTCATTCCTTTCTAGTTTACACACCTTCACCTTCAAGTAACAACTTCTACTGCATCAAATACTGATAAAATATTTCTGTAATTATTAATAGTTTTATTACTATTTTCATAAGTACTGTTGACAATTTAGTAAGTGTAATTGATCTCTACCATCTCTCTATACTATTAAACTGGTAGAGTTATTGAGTACCTGCTAAGTGCAAAATCAGTCAACATTCGACAAGCATTCATTAAGCATTTACTATGTGTCAGGCATTATACTAAGCACTATATGAAAAGTAATCTTGGAGAGAGGACCCTACGGTACAAAGACAGGTAGAGGCCACCAAAGCCCTCTTGAGAAATATGGATAGTCAAATACAAATTGTCTTAAAAGAAGCCACAGAAGACAAGAGTCAAAGATGAAAAGAGAGAGCTTTCCAGCCAATGAAAATACATCAGAATTGGGAGATGGAATGCTGTGGGCAATGAACAACAAGTAGGCCTGTTTAGTTGGATCATAGAATATGTAATCATGGAAAGTGAAATGTAAGAAGAATGGAAAGGTAGGAAGGAGTCAAGTTGTGAAGGGCATTGAAAGCCAAAAAAAAATTTCATATTTGATCCTAGAAGAAATAGTGGGCCACTGAATTATTTTGAAGGGGTGGGACATGGGGGCTAAGTGAGGAAGTGGTCAGACCTTTACTTTAGGAGAATCACTTTCTCAGCTAAGTACAGGATGGATTGAAGTGAGGAGAGACTATTCAACTTGTGCAACCTGCCCAGTATTGAGGTGTACTGGGGATGGGTCGCTGGGGGGAAAGTACTGACCTTAGGAATTAGAAGATGAAGGATCAAATCCTCCATCTGATGCTTGGTAGATATTTGAATTTGAGGAAATCATTTTATAGGTTGTCTCACCTCTTAAAAAGGGGTAATAATGTTTATACTATCTACCATACAACACTATGAAATGGAAAGCACTTTTAAAATTAGAAACATTGATATAAATGTTAAATATTATTATTAAAGGACCTCAGAGTCAAAAAAGACTTCAGTCTAGTACTACCCCAGCATAGAGCCAAAGTAGTCATCTCACTTTTGAATAGAAATTTCTAATGGAGAAGAGGTGGGGGGGGGGGAAAGGAGGGAGGAAACTCTTGAGACAGTCAATATGTTAATTATAGAACACTGAATAGATTCATCAACAGGATATACCTTGTTTGTGAACCATGTCTTACTGCTACTACTCTAAGATAACTACAGTACTTTGACAAAATAATTCCTAATTATTATTGTGATTTCACCTTCATTGGTAGTGTATTCATGCTTTTCATTCTTGGTACTGGTAATTTGATTTTGTTCTTTCTTTTAAAATCAAATTGACCAAAAGCTTATCTATTTTATTGATTTTTTTTTCATAAAATCAGCTCTTAGTTTTATTAGTTCAATAGTTTTCTTACTTTCAATTTTATTATTCTCTTCTTTGGTTTTCAGAATTTCTAATTTGGTATTTAATTTAAATTAGTAATATTTTAAAATAATTAATTAAATTTAATTAATTGAATAAAATTTTAAATAATTTTTAATTTGTTCTTTTTCTAACTTGTTTAGTCACATGCCTGATTCATTGATGTCCTCTTTCCCTATTTTATTCATGCAAGTATTTTGAGATATAAAACTTCCCATAAGAACCACTTTCACAGCATCCCATAAGTTTTGCTACGTGATCTCATTATTGTCACTCTCTTGTATTAAGTTATTAATTGTTTCTACGATTTGCTGTTTGAGCCACTCATTCTTTAGGATTAGATTATTTAATTTCCAATTAATTTTTAATCTATCTTTCTGTGACCCTTAATTACATATAATTTTTATTGCATTATGATGTGAAAAGGATGCATTTACTATTTATTCCTTTCTGCATTGGATTTTGAGGTTTTTATGCCCTAATACATGGTCAATTTTGGTATAGGTGCCATGTACCACTGAGAAAAAGTATATTCCTTTCTAACCCCATTCAGTTTTCTCCAGAGGTCTACTACATCTAACCTTTCTAAAATTCTACCTATCTCCTTCTTTCTTTTGTATTTTGTAGTTAGATTGATCTACTTCTGAGAGGTGAAGGTTGAGGTCCCTCACTAGTATAGTTTAGTTTTCTTTTTCTTCCTGTAACTCCCTTAATTTCTACTCTAAGAATATGGATACTACAGTACTTTGTGCATATATGTTCAGTAATGATATTACTTCATTATCTATGATACCTTTTAGCAGGATGTAGTTTCCTTCCTTATTTCTTTTTTTAATTAAAATAAGAGGATATTATATGAAAAAAGCAGTGGATACAATCATGCTATCAAAAAAATAGAATAAAACAAAATTAATACTATCAGTAAGATAAAAAGGGAGGAGGGCAGACCCAAGATGGCAGAGTGAAAGCAGTGACTTCCTTGAGCTGTCCCCCAAACCCCTCCAAATACTCATAAAAAATGGCTGTAAACAAATTCTGAAGCAGCAGAACCCACAAAAAGACAGGGTGAAACAAATTTCCAGGCCAAGACAACCTGGATGATTGATCAGAAAGGTGTAGCGACTCAGGCTGGGAGTGCAGCACAGAGCAGTGTGGGCACACAGGCCACAACAAGCCTGGAGTAGGCCTCAGAGGACTGAATTGCGGGCAACTGTGGAGGTTTCCAGACTCCTAAATCCACAAATGCCAAAGACAACTTAGAAGGTCAGTGGGAAAAGTCTGTTTCTGTGGGTGGCAGAGAGGAGGGCAGGGTTTCAGCTCTATTCCCCAAGAGCGTGGCTCTGGGGGGGCAGCTGCTTCCTGAGCTTCCAGCCCACAGACTGAGGGGGAATCCAGTGGCTGATCAGAGAAGGACTGCAGGGATCTCTTTGCCATTGCTGAGGCAGGAATCTCTTGCTTTGCCCGTGTGTGGATTTGGGTCACAGTTCTGGGCTGCAGTGCTGGGGTGAGGAGGAGCGCTGGCCTGGTGGAGCTTGTAGTGGCTGTGGAGAGGAACCGCTCCTCACAGTTATAGGACAGAAAGGAATATTTGTGCTCACAGGCCAGGAAAGGAGGAAACACCTCACCCCTTATCATACCACCTTGGAAGAAATGAAAACTTACAGGTCCCTACAAGTATCTCTGAAAACAGCTACAGAAACCCCTGAAGCTTGGGACAGTACACTCTCCACATTGGAAGCAGACTCTTACCTTAACAAAGAGTTTAAAACTCAAATAATTGGCTGGGATCATGAGCAGCACAAAAAGAATCAGAATATATTATCTTACTTTGGTGAAAAACAAGATCAAAATATACAACCAGAAGAAGACAACAAAATCAAAGCTCCTACATCCAAAGCCTCCAAGAAAAATATGAATCAGTCCCAGGCCTTGTAAGAGCTCAAAAAGGATTTTGAGAAACAAGTAAGGGAAGTAGAGGAAAAACTGGGAAGAAAATGAGAGTGATGCAAGAAAATCATGAAAAAAAGTCAACAGCTTGCTAAAGGAGAAAAAAATACTGAAGAAAATAACACCTTAAAAAACAGCCTAACCCAAATGGCAAAAGCGGTCCAAAAAGTGAATAAGGAGAAATATGCCCTAAAATGCAAAATTGGCCAAATGAAAAAGGAAGTCCAAAAGATTACTGAAGAAAATACTTCCTTAAAAATTAGGATACAGCAATTGGAAGATAGTGACTTTATGAGAAATCAAGACACTGTAAAACAAATCCAAAAGAATGAAAAATTAGAAAACAATGTGAAATATCTCATTGGAAAAACAACTGACCTGGAAAATAGATCCAGGAGAGAGAATTTAAAAATTATTGTACCATCTGAAAGCCATGATCAAAAAAAGAGCCTAGACATCATCTTTCAAGAAATTATCAAGGAAAACTGCCCTGATATTTTAGAACCAGAGGGCAAAATAGAAATTGAAAGAATCCACAGATCTCCTCCTGAAAGAGATCCCCAAAGGAAAACTCCTAGGAATATGTAGCCAAATTCCAGAGTTCCCAGGTCAAGGAGAAAATATTACAAGCTGCCAGAAGGAAACAATTCAAGTACTGTGGAAACACAATCAGGATAACACAAGATTTAGCAGCTTCTACATTAAAGGACCACAGGGCATGGAATATAATATTCTGGAGGGCAAAGGAGATAGGATTACAACCAAGAATCACCTACCCAGCAAAACTGAGTATAATCCTTCAGGGGAAAAAATGGTCATTCAGTGAAATAGAGGACTTTCAAGCATTCCTGATGAAAAGACCAGAGCTAAACAGAAAATTTGACTTTCAAATACAGGACTCCAGTGGAACATGAAGAGGTAAACAGGAAAGAGAAATCATAAGAGACTTATTAAGATTGAACTGTTTACATTCCTGCATGGAAAGATGATATTTGTAACTCATGAGAACTTTGTCAGTATTAGGGTAGTTGAAGGAAAAAAATTGTATGTATGTATATATGTAGATAGATAGAGGGCACAGGGTGAGTTGAAGATTAAGGGATCATATCTGGAGAATAAAATTAAGGGATGAGAGAGGATGATACTTGGAGAAGAAAGGGAGAGGTAGAATGGGGTAAATTATCTCACAAAAAAAACAGAAAAGAAAAGTCTCTCACAGTGGAGGGGAAACAGGGGAAGGTGAGAGGGAATGAGGGAATCTTATTCTCATAGGATTTGGCTTAAGGAGGGAATAACATATGCATTCAATTGGGTATGGAAATCTGTCTTACCCTACAGGAAAATGGGGGAGAAGGGACAAGAGAGCAGGGGGGTGATAGAGAGAGGGCAGATTGGGAAAGGGGTAATCAGAAGTAAATACTTCTGAGGAGGACGAGGGTCAAAAGAAAGAATAGAATAGATGGGAGGGCAGGATAGGATTAAGGGAAATAGAGTTAGTTTTTCACAACGTGTCTACTAAGGAAGTGTTTTGCATAACTGCACATGTACAACCTATATTGAGTTGCTTGCCTTTTCAATGAGGGTGGGAGGGGAGGGAGGAAGGGAGAAAATTTGGAATTCAAAGTTTTAAAAACACATGTTTTTAAAAAAAATGTTTTCACATGCAGCTGGGAAATAAGAAATACAGGAAATGCGGGTACAGAGGTCTGTCCTGCTCTGTAGGAAAGTGGAGGGGGAAGGGGATAGGAGAAGGGAGGGAGGAGAAATGGAGGAGAGGGCAGACCATCGGAGGGGGTATTCAGGGTGTGTGCCATCTTGGGGTGGGGGAGGGGTGAGAAATTTGGAACTCAGAAACTTGTGGAAGTGAAAAAATAAAAAAAAAACCCAAACATAAAAAAGCAAATTAAATATGGATGAAAGAAGCTATAGACAATGAACTGATATCAGTATTAAACAAATACATAAGTAATAACATATCTAAATCTATAAGGGAAAATTGAACTCAATTGCAAAAAGACATATATAGTAATATAATAATAGTACGAGCATTTAATGAACTAGATCAAAACAAAGGAAAGATAAACACAAGATAAAATATAGAAATGAATAACTCTTCAAGAATTTACATCTAAAATTAAAATAAACATTTTAGCGCCTTCTGAATGAGACCACTATTTCTCAGTACCATCTAAGATTTTGAAAAAATACATTATGTATCAGGACAAAGGAAAATTTTTTATAATGTTAAAATTACTAAGCACATCCTTCATAGACCAAAATTTAATTAAAAAAACAGTACTCAATATAGGGAGGAAATGCAGAGGATATAGCCTTAAATTAATATGACCACCAAATTCTAAATCAGTGGGTCAAAGAACAAATCATAGAAGAAGTAATGTACTATAAAACATGAAATGATGAGGATAAAACATCAAAAATTCTGGAATATAACAAAGCAGCTATGTCATAGAGCTGAACCTGGGAAAACTTCACCAGCAAGTAAAAGACAGGAACTGTAAAAATCAAAACAAAAACAGACTTCTGATTCACATAGAAATTGGGATAATTAAAAGTGCCACATGTTTTTCCGAAAGTCACTCCAGACTGTTTTCTATCTTTTAATCAATGTAGAACACTGTTCATTGTCCATTTACAGTTTCTCCAAGATATGTGTGCTGTCATACTATGTCTATCAAAATGAATATAGTTTAATCAACACACATTATTCATCCACTTGGTTCTGACACATGGTATAGTTATGCCAAACTCCTTTAAGTGATGACAGCTTTAAGAGGTTGTGTAGAATTGCAGAACTCGATACAATCATCACATTATTTCCAAAGAGAAGTTTCTGGAGGAGGTATCAGCAGTATATTCACTGGTTGTCCATTAGGATATCCTTTTATTTTATTTATTTTATTTTTTTTAGTATATGTTTATTAATTTTTAGTTTTCAACATTTACTTCTACAAGATGTTGAGTTCCAAATTTTCACCTCATCTCATCCTTCCTCCCACTTCAAGATGCCATTCATTCTGAATACCCCTTACCTTAGTCTGCCCTCTCTTCTATCTCTCGCCACTTCTCTTATCCCCTTCCCCTTCTACTTTCTTGTAGGGCAGGATAGATTTCTGTCCCCCATTTCCTTTATTTCTTAATTCCCAGTTGCTTGTGAAAACATTTTTTTTCAAACATGTGTTTTTAAAAGTTTGGATTCCAAATTTTCTCCCTTCCTCCCTCCCCACCCACCCTCATTGAAAAGTAAGCAACTCAATATAGGTTATACATATGCAGTTATGCAAAACACTTCCATAATAGACATGTTGTGAAAAACTAACTCTTTTTCCCTTAATCCTATCTTGCCCCCCATTTATTCTATTCTTTCTTTTGGCCCTGTTCCTCCTCAGAAGTATTTACTTCTGATTACCCACTTTTCCAATCTTCCCTCCTCTCTATCACCCCCCCTGCTCTCTTGTCCCCTTCTCCCCCTAATTTTCCTGTAGGATAAGACAGATTTCCATACCCAATTGAGTGTATATGTTATTCCCTCTTTAAGCCAAATCCTATGAGAATAAGATGAACTCATTCCCTCTTGCCTTCCCCTGTTTTCCCTCCACTGTAACAGACTTTTATTTTCTGTTTTTTGTGAGATAACTTACCCCGTTCTACCTCTCCCTTTCTTCTTCTCCTAGTATAATCCTCTCTTATCCCTTAATTTTATTCTCCAGATATGACCCCTTAATCTTCAACTCACCCTGTGCCCTCTATCTATCTATCTATCTATCTATCTATCTATCTATCTATCTATCTATCTATCTATCTATCTATTTATCTTTCTTTCTATCTATCTGTCTGTCTATCTATCTGTCTATCTATCTATCCAAATACATATAATTTTTTGCCCTCCAACTACCCTAATACTGAAAAAGGTATCATTATTTATAAATATCATCTTTCCATGCAGGAATGTAAACAGTTCAACCTTAATAAGTCTTTTATAATTTTTTTTTCTGTTTACCTCTTCATGTTCCACTTGAGTCTTGTATTTGAAAGTCAAATTTTCTATTCATTTCTGGTCTTTTCATGAAGAATGCTTGAAAGTCCTCTATTTCACTGAATGACCATTTTTTCTCCTAAAGGATAATACTCAGTTTTGCTGGGTAAGTGATGCTTGGTTGTAATCCTATCTCCTTTTGCCCTCTGGAATATTGTATTCCATGCCCTGTGGTCCTTTAATAGAGAAACTGCTCAACCTTGTGTTATCCTGATTGTGTTTCCACAATACTTGAATTGTTTCTTTCTGGCTGTTTGTAATATTTTCTCATTGACCTGGGAACTCTGGAATTTGGCAACAATATTCCTAGGAGTTTTCCTTTGGGGATCTCCTTCAGGAGGAGATCTGTGGATTCTTTCAATTTCTATTTTGCCCTCTGGTTCCAAAATATCAGGGCAGTTTTCCTTGATAATTTCTTGAAAGATGATGTCTAAGTTCTCTTTTTGATCGTGGCTTTCAGATAGTACAATAATTTTTAAATTCTTTCTCCTGGATCTATTTTCCAGGTCAGTTGTTTTTCAAATGAGATCTTTCACATTGTTTTCTAATTTTTTATTCTTTTGGATTTGTATGACAATATCTTGATTTCTCATAAAGCCCTAGTTTCCAATTGTTCTATTCTAATTTTTAAGGAAGTATTTTCTTCAGTAATCTTTTAGACTTCCTTTTCCATTTGGCCAATTTTTCTTTTTAGGGCATTTTTGCACTCATTGGCTTTTTGGATCTCTTTTGCAATTTGGGCTAGGCTATTTTTTAAGGTGTTATTTTCTTCAGTACTTTTTTTTGTCTCCTTTAGCAAGCTGTTGACTTGTTTTTGATGATTTACTTGCATCACTCTCATTTCTCTTCCGAGTTTTTCCTCTACTTCTCTTACTTGCTTTTCAAAATCCCTTTTGAGCTCTTCCAAGGCCTGGGACTGATTCATATTTTTCCTGGAGGCTTTGGATGTAGGAGCTTTGATTTTGTTGTCTTCTTCTGGTTATATGTTTTGATCTTCATCACCAAAGTAAGATGATATAGTCTGACTCTTTTTGCAAGATTTGCTCATGATCCCAGCCAATTACTTGAGTTTTAAACTCTTTGTTAAAGTAATAGTCTGTTTCAATATGGAGACTATATTGTCCCAAGCTTCGGGAGTTTATACAGCTGTTTTCAGAGATACTTCTAGGAACCTGTAAATTTTCAGTTCTTCCAAAGTTATGTGATGAGGGTCAAGGTGTTTACTCCTTTCCTGGCCTGTGCTCTGGTCTATGAGTGACCATAAGCTATCTTTTCTGTCATGGCACTGTGAGGAGAATTTCCTCTCACTAGCCACTATAAACTCCACCACACCAGCACTCCTCCTCACCCCAGGATTGCCACCCAGAACTGTGACACAGATCCAAGCAAGGGTAAAGCAAGAGGTTCTTACTTCAGCAGTGACAAAGAGGTCCCTGCAATCCCCCTCTGATCAGGCAACCAAATCCCCTTCATTCTGTGGGCCAGAAACTCAGGAGGCATCCACTGCCCCAGGGCCGTGCTTGCTTGGGAATTGAGGCTGAGACCTAGCTTTTCTCTCACTGCAGAAACAGACTTTTCCCACTGACTTTCTAAGCTGTCTTTGGCATTTGTGGGTTGAGAGGTCTGGAAATCATATTAGCCATGGAAGAGCTTAAAAAAGATTTTGAAAAGCAAGTAAGAGAAGTAGAGGAAAAATTTGGAAGAGAAATGAGAGTGATGCAAGAAAATCATGAAAAACTAGTTAATAGCTTGCCAAAGGAGACCCCCCAAAAAAAACACTGAAGAAAATAACACCTTAAAAAAAACAGCCTAATTCAAATGGCAAAAGAGGTCCAAAAAGCCAATGAGTAGAAGAATGTCTTAAAAAGCAGAATTGGCCAAATGGAAAAGGAGGTCTAAAGCTCGCTGAAGACAATAATTCCTTAATAATTAGAATGGAGTAAATGGAAGCTAATGACTCTATGACAAATCACAAAATTATAAAACAAAACCAAAAGAATAAAAAAAAGTAGAAGACAATGAGAAATTTCACATTGGAAATACAACTGACCTGGAAAATAGATCCAGGAGAGATATTTTAAAAATTATTGTGCTACCTGAAAATCATGATAAAAAAAAAAGAGCCTGGACATCATCTTTCAAGAAATTATCAAGGAAAACTTCCCTAATATTCTAGAACTACAGGGTAAAATAGAAATTGAAAGAATCCAGCAATTACCTCCTGAAAGAGATTCCAAAAGGAAAACTCCTAGGAATATAATAGCCCATTTCTAGAGTTCCCAGGTCAAGGAGAAAATATTGTAAGCAGCCAGAAAGAAACAATTCAAGTATTGTAGGAACACAATCAGGATAAAACAAGATTTAGCAGCTTCTACATTAAGGAACTGGAGGGATTGAAATATGATATCACACAGGTCAAAGGAGCTAGGTTTAAAACCAAGAATCACCTATCAAGCAAAATTGAATATAATCCTTTAGGAGGAAAAAATGGATATTCAATTAGAAAGAGGACTTTTGAGCATTCTTGATGAAAAGACCAGAGCTGAATAGAAAATCTTACTTTCAAATACAAGACTCAAGAGAATCAATAAAAAGTAAATAAGAAAGGGAAATCATAAGGGACTTATTAAAGTTGAACTGTTTACATTCCTACATGGAAAGATGATATTTGCAACTAATAAGACCTGCCTCAGTATTAGGGTAGTTGGATGGAATAACCCATATATATGGGGTGAGAAAGGTTTTTACTGGGAGGAGGAGAAAGGGAGAGGTAGAATGGGGTAAATTATCTCACAGAAAAGAGGCAACAAAAAGCTTTTACAATGGAGGGGAAAAGGGTGGAGATGAGAGGGAATGAGTGCATCTTACTCTCATCAAATTTGGCTGAAGGAGGGAATAACATACACATTCTTTTGGGTATGGAAATCTATCTTACCCAAAAGGAAAATAGGAGGGAAGGGGATAAGAGGGGATAATACGGAGGATTAGGGGAGGGGGTAATCAGTAGCAAACACTCTTGAGGAGGGTCAGGGTCAAAGGAGGGAATAAAACAAATGAGGGGCAGGATAGGATGGAGGGAAAGATAGTCTTCTACAACAAGACTATTATGGAAGCTTTTTGCATGACAATAAATATATAACCTGTATTGAATTGCTTGCTTTCTCAATGAGAGTAGGTAGAGATGGAGGAAGGGAGAGAATTTGGAACTGAAAATTTCAAAAAGGAATGTTAAAAATTGTTTTTGCATGCAACTGGGAAATAAAATACACAAGCAAAGGGCTATATAAATCTATCCTGCTCTACAGGAAAATAGAAGGGGAAGGGAATAAGAGGTGTGGGAGTGATGGAAGAGAAGGCAGATTGGAGAAGGGATATTCAGAATTCATGCCAACTTGGGAGAGGAAGTGAGAGATAGGGAGAAAATTTGAAACTCAAAAGCTTGTGGAAGGGAATGTTGGAAATTAAAAATAAATGAATTAATAAAAAAGAAAAAACCCACATAAATCATCAGCATTTCTATATATTACTAAAAAAATACAACAGTAAGAGATAGAAAGAGAAATTCCACTTAAAGTTACTGTAGACATTATAAAATATTTGGGAGTCCACCTGCAAATAAACCCAGGAACTATATGAACACAATTAAAAAACACTTTTGACACAAATAAAGTCCAATCTAAATAATTGGAAAAATACCAGTTGCTCATATGTAGTCCATGCTAATATAATAAAAATGACAATTCTACATAAATTAATTTAGTTATTCAGTGCCATACAAATCAAACTACCAAAATTATTTTATAGATCAAGAAGAAATGATAGTAAAATTTATCTGAAACAACAAAAGTTCCACAATACCAAAGGAATTAATAAAAAAAAATGTAAGTTAAGGTGGCCTAGCCAGTCATACCAGTTCTTAAACTGCATTATAATGCAGCAATCATCAAATCTACTTGGTAATGGCTAAGAAACAGAATGGTGGATTAGTGTAATACTTTAGGTACACAAGACACAGTAGTAAATGACAACAGTAATCTATTATTTGATAAACCCAAAGACTCCAGCTTCTGTGATAAGAACTCACTATTTAACAAAAACTGCTGGGAAAACTGAAAATAGTGTGGCAGAAAATAGGAATAGACCAACTTTTTACACTCTATTCAAAGATAAAGTCAAAATGGGTACAGGATTTAGATATTATGGCTGACACTATAAGCAAATCAAGAGAGCAATAGATAGTTTACCTCTCAGATTAATGGAGAAGGAAAGAATTTATGACTAAACAAGAGATAGAGAATATTATGAAATGCAAAATGGATGGTTTGGATTACATTAAATTGAAAAGTTTTTGCACAAAAAAAAGCCAATGCAAAAAGATTAGAAGGAAAGCAGAAAGCTGGGAAACAATTATCACAGCCAGTGTCTCTGATTAAGGCCTCATTTCTAAAATATATAGAGAACTGAGACAAATTTGTAAAAATACAAGTCATTCCTCAGTTGATAAATGGTCAAAGGATATGAACAGGCAGTTTTCAGATGAAGAAATTAAAGTTAGAGAAAGTCAAGTAAAAAATGCTCTAATAACTATTGATTAGAGAAATGCAAATCAAAACATCTCTGAGGTACCACATCACACCTATCAGATTGGCTAACATGGCAAAACATGAAAATGATAAACGTTGGAGAAGATGTGGGAAAATTGATACTCTAATGCATTTGTTGGTGGAGTTGTGAATTGATCCAACAATTCTAGAGAGCAATTTGGAATTATAACCAAAAGACTATAAAATCATCCATACCCTTTGACCCAGCAATACCACTACTAGGTCTGCATCCCAAAGAGATCATACAAATGGGGAAAGAGCTCACATGTACAAAAATATTTGTACCAACTTTTTTTGTGGTGGCCAAGAATTGGAAATTGAGGGGATGCCCATCCACTGGGGAATGGCTGAACAAGTAATGGTATATGCATGTAATGCAATACTATTTTGCTATAAGAAATGATGAGCAGGTGGACTTTATAAAAACCTGGAAAGACTTAATATGAACTGATGCTGAGTGAAGTGAGCAGAAGCAGGAGAATATTGTACATGATAACAGTCACCTTGTGTGATAACTGACTTTCATAGGCTTGGCTCTCCTCAGCAATGCAAGTATCTAAGACAACTCCAAAAGACTCATGATGAAAAATGTTGTCCACATCCAGAGAAAGAACTATAGAGTCTGAATGCAGATTGAATCATGCTACTTGCTCTTTCTTTTGTGTTGTTGTTTTGTTTCTTTCTTCTTTCTCGTGGTTCCTCCTATTGGTTCTAATTCTTCTTTACAACATGCCTAATGTGGGGGAAAAAAGAAAGATAGCTATAGTAGAGGATGAACATTTTAGGATAAGAGGAAAATGGCAATTGGGAATGGCCCTGTAAGGAGCATACCCTCTGTTGTGCAACGATTGGTCATTCTGTTAGCAGTTAGATTGCTTATTCTTCTAGTTATAGAGAGGACAGTTTTGCTTTAAAAAGAAGAAGAAGGAGAGAAGAAGAAGAAGAAGAAGAAGAAGAAGAAGAAGAAGAAGAAGAAGAAGAAGAAGAAGAAGAAGAGGAAGAAAAGAAAGCAAAAAAATAAAGAAGGCATATGCTCATTAACTTTGAATAAGACAGAAAGTTCCATTTAAAACTCCCTGACCATTGTTAAGGAAAAGGTTCAGACTCCACTTACACAGAGATTTTCTAATTTGTGCAAGTCACCAAACTGTTGACTAGTCATCAAGAAAGCCTCATTGAACAAATTTTCATATATATCTCCTAAGAATTAGTATTGAAATGAGACCTAACATATAGACATGTGTATTAGTTATGCATACTTAAAGAAATAGAGCAAAATTAAATTATGAATGTTAATATTTAGAACACATAATTACTGCCTGACATGCAAAATGTATTTTATTTTGCTGAAATGCCAGTGGGCTTTTATTAGCACAGCCCATCATCCTGCTGTGGAGTGAAAAGGAAAATAGGAAAATATGTTTTCTTTCTCTGGGGATTACTTCAGCTCTCTTTTCTCTTTATTTTATCAGACTTCTTGTTGCTGTGGGGGTCTGGGAGGCCTATTATGAAAACACCCCAAAGCCCCAAGGAAAAGCAAGCGAGCTGGTGATGCAGATGGGGACTGTGTGAACAGAATCATCTATACGCAAGAAAGATACCAGTGAAAGCATATTATATATGAAAAAAAGCTGCAGAACTCAACTTTCCCCCAAAGAAATGTTTAATTATTCCAAATTATCTATGAATTCTTTTTTTTCCCTGAAAATTAAAGGTTTTAGGCAGAAAAGTATAAATATGCCCCCAAATTTCAATGAATTATATTGTTAAATTTTTATGAAAATAATTATTTTACTTATTTTTTCATTTATGTGAACGAAATGAGCGAAGTTCTTTTGGGTCCATTATATACCCATTGTTTGTAAAGCTTGAGGAATACCAAGAAACTTATAAAGAAAATGGAATTTGCTTCTTTGTTGGCTCTATTCTTAGACTCAGATAGCTAGCCCAAAGAGACTTAAAGAAAACCTGTGAGAGATAACACTGGAATGCTGAAGTTGTTTACTGTAGAAAGGAGGCTGTGGATGGGGGAGATTTAAATTAGATTCTTCATATGCATTTGTTGTTGTTGATGATGTTGTTATTGTTCAGTCAGAAATTTGTCTCTGTTGGATAGGTACAATTTCACTCTATCGATAGTCCATATCAGGTGATTCAGGCCACATCCATTTGCTCATTCTTTGAGGCCCCCCTCTATCATCAGAGAGTAGTAGCAACCCTTCTTTGGTCACTATTAGAAACCTATAGTCAAACTTGCTATATGTGGTCCTTTCTTCCTGCAGAATTTCTTGATCTAAGGGCGGTCTGTAGAGTAAAGAAAGTTATTCCTTATATCATTAATCATCATTAAAATTTATCTCGTTAATTGTCACAGCTTTCCAGTGAGGTAGGAAATGATATTCTTTTTGATTGAAGAAAACTAGGTTAAATACTGAAGTCATATAGTGGTGAACCCCAGGAGATAGCTCAGATTTCTTAACTCCCCATTCATTGCTTTATTCCTCTTGTTTCACACTGTCACTAATTGTTCACTTTCTGAAAGCCATGAGCCACTGTGCCAAGGCAGTAATGCAATATCAGCAGCAGGGCACAGTGTTGGCCTCTTAAGGGAATCAACTGAAGTATGCATAGCAAATACCCCTGCCAAATGGTACTTTTTAAGGAATGCATACAAAGCATAAGAGGAAAGAATTCAGAGAAAATCTTGGAAGGGCATTTTTATATTAAATTATCATTTTTCATAATAGGTTGGCATTTGTAAAATGATTCTTCATATATTTTCATAAGATCCCATATGTGAATAGCTCAAGAAAACTTTACTTGGCCTTTTTTTATTTTTCCTATCTTGAGAAAAGACTATATCTAAATCATCCTCTATTAATAACTATGGCCTTTTTCAAAGACCATCAGAGTAGCTTTCATAACCAATTTCAATACTTCTGTGAAAAAAATAAATACCCTGCATTTGCAGAATCTTTAAAGTTAGGAATGTGCTTGACATACATTATATCATCTGAACCTCATGAAAACTCGATTACAGTTTATTATAGTACAGTTATTATAGCACAGTTATTATCCTCATTTTAGAAATTAGGAACCTGAGACTAGAAAAAGTTACATAACTTGTCCTGGGTCAAGCAGTTAGTGACAGGGACAGTATTTGAAACTGTCTCTTTTTATGTGCTAAATATGTAGCAAGAAATATTATTTAAATGGCTATTTAAAATTGTTCTTGCTTAAGAAGAGACAAGGTGATATATAGTAAAAGGAGCTGGATTTAAATTGAAGAAAATCTAGATTCAAATTCCAGTACTGCCATTTATCCTATATGACCTGTGTCACCTTGCAGAAATCACTGAACCTCTCTAAGTCTCAGTTTCTTCATATGTAAAATTCAAGGTTGAACTGAAACTCTTAAAAAATCCCTTCCAGCTTTAAATATAACAACTTCTTTTCAGTCCTAAGTCTTTGTGGAAAATAGTTCCTTGTCTGCTTTTGGCTTTGTCTTTTATTATTCAAGACTGGAAACAGTCTCACATCTCGACAGCAGTATTTCACATTTTCAGTGATGATTGTAAATCCCTAATCTTCAACTATTTATATTATAGAATAAAGAAAAGTAAAGTTAATATGAAATAATATACAATCTCCCAAGCCATTATATAATTATATGTGGCTTGGGAATGAAATCTCTTTGTCTTTTTCTTTCTGTCTCTCTGTCTCTTTCTCTCTCTCTCTCACATCCACGTACATTTTTTGTATATATACACACAAACACACAATATCTACACAGTCACCAACAGCTGCCACTAACATTTTCTCTGAGTCCAGTGCCAATACCACTCTGACCAGCTCTCTGCTCAGTCTATTCTTATCTGTATTGCAATCTAAAGGATAGCAACCATGAAGCTGGGCTGGCATTTTACTAACATAAGTCCTACCACACATCTATTTTACATAATTATTCTATTAAAATTCAGAATGAAGGATTTTAGTTCCTTTCCGTTTCCAGGGCAAAATCCATTCTGATCAATTACTATTGCATCATTTTTCAATGAGTATTTCTGGTTTATCCTATTGGGGAACATTCAGTATTTCAGGAAAAAGTGCCTACTATTTCTACATGCTGCCCTACGTGAAAATAGTTCAGCATGTCTGAGGGAATTCCTTTTGTAAATGGTAATATGAGAAGTCATTTGAGCTCCCTGTGGTATCAAATTCATCTATCACTTTCCTTCCACTCCTGTGCTTTAGCGACCTATTGCCACTTTCCCTGATTGTCTGCATCTTAAAGCATCTGCTTCTAAAAAATACACAGGATCCCTAAAGAGGAATAGGGTTCCACATGTATGAACTTTCAAATCAAAATTTAAGATATTTTCAAACGTAGGTCCTCTGTGCAATTGTCCTTATTAGCGATTTGAATGAGTTTTTGTCTATCTAAATCATTCACTAGTCTCAGAAGTATTACATTTATGAGATACATGTACAACATTAGAACCTCTGTAGAGTAAAAAAAAAATGACACCCGTTAAAACTGATTTGCATCAAAATTCAACATTTTTCACTATCCTGTAAGTTTGGGTACCAATATGGGAAATATGGCCTACATTTGGGAAGATGAGCACTTTATTGTGACAGCTGCAGGCTTGACACTGTCATTAAAAGTCCGTATACCAATTTTTTTTTCTTCATCTAACTTTCCTATAACTAAATTTCATTAACACTTTAGGAAATGTGAACATTTCCCCCATCTGGTATATGGCTTTTAAAACTCATTTTCTCTAATTTGGAAAATCTGGAAACAGCTGGCTAAAATGTCTTTTTATTTATTAACTTCTTTAGATTCATATTTCCTAGTTCTATGGCTTTTGCTATCGTTCTCAAGGCCCCTAATATGTTCTTCATCTTTCAACAGCATAGTTGCTTTCTAAATGCTAAAAAAAAGGTGGCATTATCTTTAATTATCAATTTGTACATTAATTTCTTACATTTAAAATTCATATTTGGTGATTCAAATGATCTTTTTTGTGTCAAAAAAACCTGGTGTTCTTTATTTGACTTGAAAAATTCAGAATGTATTCCTCAGTACCTGTAAAATCATCCATTTAATAATTAGTAGTTATGCTTTCTTTTTTGAGGCTTGCTTTTTCATCTTTACTACCCATTTCATATATTAATATAAATGATATATACTTGTGTGTATGTATATACATATTACGTGTATATACACCTATATTTATAAATATAAAATATATGTACTTCTATTGCTAGTATTATAATATATCATCTTTCTTATAGTCTAAGAGATTCAAAAAAGATAAACACAAGTAGAATTGAAAGATGATTAATGATAATCCTGGAATACATACTTATTGACAATACACATACATACACACATATGTGTGTGTGTGTGTGTGTGTGTGTGTATTTCAAGTATAAATTTGATGAGCATAGTATGAGGGAAAATGTTGTAATATCTAAATATCTAATTTCCAAAAGGGTGAAAAATGAGTTAAGTAAACACTTCAGTGCTATAAGTATCTGAATCATTAAGACTCTGTGTATTTATGTTTCATTTAAAAATTATTTTAAATTTAAATATAAATCATCCTATGTCAGTCCAGACACCAAGACCACACAATTTTATTTCAGAGAGATGCAGGCTAAAACACTGAAGACCTTAGATGAGCAGATAGTTTTTAATGCTGTTGCTTATTAACAACAACATTTTGAAGAAATTCTCACGTATTTGGGAAGTGCATATTTGGTTCCAATGACAACGTCTAAGAATAAGATCTAGATTTCTTAACTATGTCTTAAAATAATGAATTTTTAAATAACTTACTCAGATAATTAGATAATTAACAGATTTACATAATTGATAGTAGAAGGATATCACCTAATCCATCTGAATTCAACAAACATTTGTTAAATGGCTACTATGTGCAAGGAACTTGCTAAAATTAGGCATACGTAGGCAAAAAAAAATCTAGGTTCTCGTGATGTTCATATTCCACTGGAAACACAGGGTTTATATGTCTGGAATCTTGAAAATGTAATAAACAGAGAATTAAACTGGAAAGAAAGTCATATAGGGAAAATTCCATACATATTTACCAAGCTGGACTTCATAGAGTGAGATCTATTACAGAGAAAGAGAAAAAAAGAAAAAAAAAACAAGGAAGGGAGAAATGGAGGGAGGAAGGGAAGAAGGGGAAAGAGTGAGAGGGAGAGGGAGGGGAAAGGATAAAAGATAATTTTGAACTTGCAGTAAGAGGAACTGGGTCTAAATTCTGGCTTCAAAATGTGTTTCATTATAGTCAAGTCACTTAACACCTCTAGTAGCAGTAATTTCCACAAGTATAAAGAGAAGATAATATCAAAATGGGGACACCATTACAGGGTTGTTGTAGAAAAATCACTTTATGTGCTCTGGGTATAAATGTTCCAAGAGAGTGTTCTGACTGGGTTGCCAATCTCTAGGAAATTGCCTACCTTCCCTGAGAGGAAAGCGAGGACCAATGATTACGCATACCATTGGATGTGCTGACATATTCTCTGGGTCTATGAACTTAGGATATCATATAAATATGAAATATTGTTTGCAGCCATATAATCACAGTAGGAAAATTGTTCTGAAATATTATGCTTTAAATCTTCAGTTCTGGGTATCGTATTTTAAGAAAAATACTACTAAGTTGGAAAGAAAGATGAAAGCCCTTCAGACCATGGTATATGACAATCAGTTGGAGGAATCAAGGTGTTTCACCTTGAGAAAAGACAGGGGGGAATATGTTAACCATATTCAAGTATTTGGAGACTAGTTATAAGGAAGAGGGGTTAGACTTTTTTCTTCTTGGCCCAAGAGGGCACAATTAGGAACAAAGTTTGGAAGTTTCATTAATATAGTTTGGATTTTATATGAGTAAAAAGTTCAGAACACTTAAAATTATCCAGTAGTAAAACAGACTGACTCCAAAAGCACTGAAGTTCTCCTCTGTTGAAGATCTCTAAGTAAAGAGTGAATGACCACTTGTCACAGATATTGAAGAAGGGATTTATGTTCATGTTTGGGTTGTACAAGATGGCCTCTGGGATTCTTTCCATCTCTGGGATACTGTGCCTCTGTTATGATACAATCTTGTACATTTTCCTTTTCTTCTCTCAATTTATATAAATCTTATCCATCTTTCAAAGATAAAAATATGTACCTTCTCATGAAGTCACCTTTGCTTATTCTACCTCATACAGATCAGTCTTTCCTTTTAACTTTTTTTATATCCCCCCCAAATAGCCACAATTTTATTTAGTATTATAGTATTTATTTCACATTTTAGTAATAATTATAGTATTTATTTATTTTGCCTTATTTTTTATCCATACCACCTTATAGGTTTAGCTTCCTCCCTCCCTCCCTCTCACTTTATTCTTTCTTTCTTTTTTTCTTTCTTTTTTTCTTTCTTTTTGTATGTGTCTTGCTGAACTAAATCAAGTATAATTTTCTAGAGTTCAAGCAGCCTCTGACAACAGTAACTAGAATGTATGGTACCTTACACGTAGGAATTGTTCAATGAATGTTCTTTGATTTGATTTCTTTTGCATGAAGAACTGAGTTTATAGTTATTCTTTTTTAAATTTATTTTCAAAATTTTTGAGGTATACCAACATTGGACAAATTGAATGACAAAAATATAATTCTTTGGTGTTTATCTGTATTGTAAATTTTGCAGTCATATCCAACAGGGATGTACGAGGGTATTTAAGGAGGTCTAGCAACTCTGGTCTGAGGGCTTGCTGCACCCTTTTCAGGACTGCTCATTCACCATCAGTGTGCAGTCACCCAATTCTCACCTCTGGCTCCTCACACAGGCACCTCAGCTGCACCCTAGAAAACCCATCTAACAGTCCTCAAACATGTCTGTGAGTTAGAGGGTTGTCTAGCCCAACATGGGAAGACTTCTCCCACTGGAATGGGTGGAGGAGAACAACTTGTTCCAACCCCCATGAAGGTGGCTGAAGCAGGCACTGTATACTGCTTAAAGCTTGGTCAGACATCAAACACAACAAGGTCATCTGCTGCATCCTAGGCCTTTGCCAGTCATGTTTACTTTCATCTTGCTACTGGACTTTGATGACTCTGGAAGAGAGACTGAGGCTGACAACTTTGTGCAACTCTACCTCACTTAAATCCAGTTCATATGCAAGTCAAGACATCACCCTGTGATGTCATTTGTCCTATTCTTCTCTCTTTTGTACAAATAGCTGCTAACAAAGAAGGAAGTGAGAGAGAAAAGAAGGAAAAGAAGGTGGTAGAAGAAGAGGAGCAAAAGAATGGGGACAATAATTTTAATTTCTATCTTGATGCCATAGTTTCACAATTCACCATTTTTTTTCTAGTCTTTTTCCAAAGTCCTAATAAAATTTAACAGTTTTGGCTGGCTCTATTGGACACTCTAGAAAGGCTCTTTCAAAGGAAGGTTATAGTTGATTGAAAAAAACTACCAAACAATTATTTATTGAGCCCCAGAAGGCAGAAGTAGCACTAAGTAATGGTAAATGATACAGAGGAACAATTCGTGCCTTCGTACGGGGGCTTGGGGGAGGGAGATTGCTAACAATTAGTCACATGGTTGCCAAAGGTAGAAAAGAATTTTTTGAGAGTTAGTAACTTCCTGCTTGTTTGAGGTCTTTCAGGAAGCCTAAGTGGTTATTTTTCAGAGATGTTGTAAAAAGTATTCCTGTTTAGGTAAATGGCTTCTATGGTCCCTCTGAATTCTGAGATTCTGGGATTCTGGGTTTATGAAGAAAACAATACATTCAAAGCAAAAAATATAAAGCCAGGCAGGTTGCACAGTAAGTAGAGAATTGGGCCTACAGTCAGGAAGACCTGAGTTCAATTTTGGTCTCAGAAACTTACTTGCTATATGATCATGGGCCAGAAGTTTAACCTTAGTTTTCTCAATTTTAATTTGACTATACTGATATTTGCAAAACAGTTGGCAAAGTGTCTGGCCCATAGTAGTCATTTAATAAATGCTTTTTTTCTTCCTTCAATGGAAGGCTTTGTTGTTGTTTGTTTGTTAGTTTTAGTAATTGTATTGTATAATGCTATTGTCTGGTAGACAATTTTTTAAATTGTTAAATGACTGTCTCTATGCCTCTTTCTTTCTTTGTATGTATTAATGTGTGTTTATATGTATATATGCTTATTCTACCCTAAATATGATAAAATAACATAATGTTTTGGTTGAAACACTTCTCAAGGGATTTATTTCTGATTTTAGAAATTACCAAGCAGGGACAACTAGGTGGCATAGTGGAAAGAGCCCCAGGCCCGGAATCAGGAGGATGTGAGTCCAAATCTGGCCTCAGACACTTAACACATACTAGCTGTGTGACTCTGGGGAAGTCACTTAACCCCAACTGCGTTACCCCCCCAAAAAAAATTACTAAACACATCCTTGCTCATAGTTTGTTTTTCTATCAAAATAATTTCTATGCTTCACATATATAAACCATAAATAATGAAATATTAGTTCTCACATCTATGATATGTTTGTGATTTAATTGCATTTTAAACATTGTTTTGAAGTAATATTCCATTTATGTCGGCTTACATATACATATTTAAGTGCTACATACCCCTAAAATAATACATTGTAAAAAGGTTATATTTATCAGCTGAAACTAGAGATTTGGTAAATACTGTAATCATTCAAAATTACAGGGAAACTTGCATATTTACGTACATACATACATATATCACTGAATAGGAAATAACTGGGTCCCATGCAAGATTTTTATGGGAGTTAACTTAGAATGAATAAGCTCTAGAAGCTAATGATAAAGGAGACTTGTTTTTTTCAAAATATATATATATAGTCATATCTAAAATGGGTATAATTATAGTACCTTCTTCTTAGGATTATTGTGAGGATCAAATGAAATAATATCTATAAAACACTTAATAAAGTGCCTGGCACATGTTAGTTTCCCTACAAATGCTAATTGTTTAAGCTGCTGCTGCTCCTGCTGCTGCTGCTGTTATGGTGTGTTAAATATCTTCACACTACCAAGACCGCTCCAGCCTCCTTCCACACACCCAAGTCATGCTGCCTTCTTGTAACAGAGGATTATATGATTTCTGGTTGAAAAGGCAATGCTTACATGACCTGTTCTATTCTACTGAATGTTTGAGTGACTAGCCCAAGGTCACATAGATGGTGAGTGGTGGAGCCTTCTGATTCTCAATCCAGAGCTTTTTTCTACCGCAACACTCTTTATCCCTACTAGATATATCCTTGATTTTAACCTGATTTCACCTGCGTGAAAATGTTTTCAAAGTTGGTGGAAGAGAAATAATGTGACATATCCTGTGCCCTTCCTTTAGGAAATAACCTGTGTGCAAAAGTACTTAGATTAATCCAAGGGCAGACCAATAAAACTATTTTCATGGACAAAGAAATAGTAACTAGTGCTGTAAACCCAGTAAACAATACAGCGAAGATGACAATCATTACACATTTAATAAAGACTATTCTCAATTTTTTTTCACAAACTCACACAGTACAGATTAAATTCTCTTCAGATTCTGATACTAAATCCTACCACTTATTTGTTTTTAAACAGCTATTTACCTTGGCATTCCATGAGAAAGATATCCATCGTGTTTAATTGGTAAACATTTAATAAAAAGAAGGTCCATTCCTTTTTGGATCCCTCTCAAATTAATTAAACTGCTTTTAAAATTTTAAATAATTGCTCCTACTCAATCTGGGTTAAGTACCAAGCACGGCCTGTCCCTTTCACCTTGTAAATTCTATTCCTTTGGAACAATTCATGCAATTCTTCCACTATGTACACCTTCTCTTATTCTATGATCTATAGGAAAAAAATGCTTCTAACTCAACCTCATTATATTATTTGTGTGATTATGTAAATTATAAATGTTTTAATATTCAGAATTACTTGAAATTCATTTTGTCACACAAAGCTAATTGCCTTGTAAATTATACTACAAAGCATGTTTATGCTGTTTAATTTTCCCCCGTCTCTTCCAGGTGACAGAAAATATGATGTTCACCCCCTCAGAGAAGAGTTTTAGCTTTGTGCCTTTATTGAAAACAAACCAATCAAAAAAGAAGAAAAAACAAAACAAAACAGAATCTCAAACAAGAGGATAGGGGATAGAGAAGAAGCCCCAAAATGTGCACATACATACCCTTTGATTCTCCTATATGTGAAGGGTATATAAAGTTATATTCTTAGAACTAAAAGGAACAAAGGTGATACAAACACACCACAAATAATATCACAACATTCTAATTAATGACAGGTTAACTCAACATGACCTACATATGAATTTTCATATATAAAAAAAGAGATCTGAGGCCTCTTTCCCGCTTAAAGATCTTTATTATTCTTTTAAACTTATCTACATATATGAGCAACTAAATAAAACAGACTTCTCTTTCATCTTTTCACCATCATAAATATTTTGGAAGATTATATCTGATTGAATGGCTTCTTATATCAGTTTTTTGAGCCCAAGTGAAATCATGTGTATGTTCCTATTCCCACAACTGTGACTCTGTTGCGGAAGTCAACTTCAATCCTGACCTAAATTAGCATGCATAGTTCATACCAGTACACTTTAGCGTAGTTCATCTGAAATCAAGACTTCTTAGGTTCTTACTTTCTCATACTTAATCATTGATTTTAAAATTATTTAGAAAAATGAGAGAAATATAGTTCTTATTGAACTTTGGAAAATTCGGTAAACCCCTGGGTAGATTTTTATTGATTGCAACCTGTGAGAAATGCCAGTTCATAGAACCAAAGTCAGGGAAGTCGCTCCTC
This sequence comes from Phascolarctos cinereus, assembly GCF_003287225.1. Classification (NCBI taxonomy): domain Eukaryota; kingdom Metazoa; phylum Chordata; class Mammalia; order Diprotodontia; family Phascolarctidae; genus Phascolarctos; species Phascolarctos cinereus. The sequence goes on along the minus strand of NW_027555847.1, from coordinate 434,075,271 downwards.
TGATATTTGAAATTGCAATCAATGAAAACAGAGTTATCACCTGTTTAGGAGGGTTGAATTTTTATTTCCTTTGGAAGTGATCCATGCTGCCATTGTTTGTTTTAAAAGAGATCTAATATGAACTTGACTTTCTGTGTTGCTTTAAGACCAAGCAAGGGTACTATTGATTTCCAATTTAGAGGGTTCTTTCTTACTAGGGAATTTGTATACATACACATACACACAAATAAAATATTCAATTCTAGCACCAGAGAAAAAAAGAAACATCAAGCAATGGTGCCATCTTTTTAAACTGAAAAGTTACCAGTAGAAATTGGAGACAATAAATGATGCCAACAGTAACTAAAACACTTAATGCAGAATAAAAAAAAAAAAGAATGACTTTAGAGGTCAATCAGTCCAATACTTATTTTATAGCAAGAAAAGTGGAGCAAACACTTGTTGAACTTATAGAGCCCACACTACAAACTACATGAGTAAACTCATCCTGCCAAAGATATTTACTATCTATGAGAACATAAGCAATTTCCAAAGCCTCTGCAGAACAGTTTGGTCTTGGGGGAAAAAAAAACAAACAACAATCGTTAATGGCAATCCAATTGAACTATGCACCTCCCAAAATTAGGAGTGAAGATATTCTGTTGTTGATAAAATAATCTATACTCGTGGGCCACTGATGTTTTCCAAATTATTGAGATCTGACTGTATTTGTGTGAAAAGTGTTTTGTAATTGTGTTTATATAGTTCTTGAGTTTGTTTCAGGAGGTACAATCCTAAATATTTTATAATGCCTACTGTAACTTTAAATGGAATTTCTCTTTCTATCTCTTGCTGTCGGGCTTTGTTGGTAATATGTAGAAATGCCGATGATTTACATGGGTTTATTTTATAGACTGCAACTTTGCTAAACTTGTTTAATATTTCAAGTAGTTTTTTTATGTGATCCTCTAGGATTCTCTAAGTATATCATCATGTCATCTGCAAAGAGTGATTGCTTTGTTTCTTTTTTGCCTATTTTAATACCTTCAATTTCTTTTTCTTCTCTTATTGTTAAAGCTTACATTTCCAGTACAATATTGAACAACAGTGGTGATAATGGACATCCTTGTTTCAGCCCTGATCTTATTGGAAATGCTTCTAGCTGGTCCCCATTACATATGATGCTTTCTGAAGGTTTTAGGTAGATGCTATTTATTATTTTAAGGAAGACTTCATTTATTCCTATGTTCTCTGGTGTTTTTAATAGGAATGGGTGTTGTAGTTTGTCAAAAGCTTTTTCTGCATCTATTGAGATGATCATGTGGTTTCTGTTAGTTTTGGTGTTGATATGATCAATTATGCTCATAGTTTTCCTAATATTGAACCAGCCGTCCATTCCTGGTATAAATCTTACCTGGTCATAGTGTATTATTCTTGTGATAAGTTGCTGTAATCTATTTGCTAATATTTTATTTAAATTTTTTGCATCTATATTCATTTGGGAAATTGGTCTATAATTTTCTTTCTCTATTTTGACTCTTCCTGGTTTAGGTATCAGCACCATATTTGTACAATGAAAAGAATTTGGTAAGACTCCTTCTTACCTTCTATAACACAAAGCTGAGGGGTTGGGGAAGAGAAGTTTCCAGAAACTTGGTGATAGCTACCAAACTCTTTACTTTTTGTCTTTTAAACGTGGTCTCTCATTTTATAAATTATCATTCGAATTATATTATTTTCAAGCATCAACCTAAATACTTTTTTTTATTTGTGATGAAATATAATTTATTACATTAAGGTTCATGTATTCATTTATTTTATTGTCGCTGTGCTCTATTCATTCAGTAAATACTACAACTTCAAAACATTTTAGGATATGCATAGGAGGACTTTGATTCATTTTACGCATTTGTCTTGTCATTTTAGAATGATTTTGCATGCAACTTTGAAGAAAAAGAAAAACTTAAAATAATAACGGTATTGACAATTTGACTTAGACCCTATACAGTGACTGTAAATGATTTATTAGTAATGTGCCTAGAGTATACAAATTTTCATAATCCATTTCATGCACAATTGCTTCTTTAAAAATTTTAAAAATTCATCTTACTGAAAACCACGTGTATTCTTTGCTCTTATTCTAACTTTATAATAACCATTTTAATTAACAGCTGTCATTGCCTACTTTACTACCATAGTACTACATAGCAGGAACTCAGTAAATACTGGTTGAATAAAGGAGAGGCAGTATATTATAGGAGACTAAGGTCTAACCTAAGAGTCAGGAAGGCCTGATTTGAGTCTTGCTTCTTCAACATATTGTCTGAGTGACTCCGGGAAAGTTATTTAACCTCTCCATGCACCCAGCCAATTCTTTAAAACTTTTAGCTGCACAGCAGTTCTTGATCTTCTTTAGTAGAAAGTATTTACTCACTAGGGAGCTCTGTAATCCATTGAAATCAGAGGTGTGGATTTAAAAAATAATAATGGCCTGTGGCACATTTCTTTTAGTTATGTTCTCTAGCATGTGTAGACCCACATAAGTAAATACATACACACATATAAATACAGGTAAAAGTGTACATATGTATACATATATACATGCACAATTTACATATATATATATACACACACACAAATATACACAGTTTTCCCACAACCCATTCATATACGTGTGTGTGTATACATATATTTCTTTTCCTAATTCACATATATCTCTTGCCCCAAGAATGATACTTCATACTCTCTTCCATCACATTATCTCAGTCATTTTTCAATGGGCCCAATTTGATAGCTCAATGAATTTGTTGAGCTGAGTTTGGGGATCATCAGGTTAGAAATCTGCAAATTGATGCGTCTTGTAGAATATCCCTTTTGTTTGTAATTTTCATCCCAGGGAACATTTTTTCCTGATGTAAGAAGTGTTAAAAATAACTGTATAGTATCAACCCATTTCTTCTGTACATGCACATACATACAAACACATAATTCACATATATACAGCTCACAACCATACCTGTCACATTTTAACTGTTTTACAGTAGTGACAAGTGGCACAATTGGCCTGAGTTAGAAGCTTAGCTTGGTCAGTGCAAAGATTCTTAAGGGTATTGGATTCAAAGTAGAAGAAACTAGATTGAAAAGCCAGACTTGCCACTTAAAAATTCTGTGACCATGGACAAATCATTTTCCAACCCTCACTATGTTTTCTGATATGTAAAATGGTGAATTTTAACTAAACAACCTCTAACATTCATTTTTAGATCCATTTCTATTATGATATGATGTTATTGTCTGGTGAATTTCATATAATGATATGATGTAATGGAAATCCAGAAGACTCAGGTTCATGACCTGTTTCTGACACATATTAGCTGACTGACCATGGGCTTTGTGCTTCCTTTTGAGTCTGAGTGCAGTGATATAGCAAAACAGAAGACAAGTAATTATTAATTGTAGTAAGACTGTGAGCTTAAAAGTTGAGAGAGAAAACCATCTGGAGCCTATAAGTTCTCCATGAGAACCAGACAGGACACTTGAAATCTCAGTGCCCTTGACAACTAAAACAAAAAAGTTACATAGGAGTTTCTGGACTCCATCAGTGGAAGGAGATTTCGTTGGAAGTTTCCCAAACTTGAAGAAATCTCAGATCTTTCCCTTCCCTCATTAAAAATCATGTGTGTGTGTGGAGGGGGTAGAAGGGGTCAGAGGATTACTAAATTGGTGAAGTCCTAGGAATAAACAAGGCAAAATTTGAGAAGCCAGCATATTTTAGAAATCCTGGGTCTGCTTTACCCATGTCTAGCTATGAACTTACGTTAAAAAAAAAAAAAGTGAAAAATCCTGACTATTCCGGTAGCTGGATAGAACAGTTTCCTTAGACATGAAAAAAAACAAACACAAATCTCATTTGTTTGTTTTCCATTTGTGGCTTGAAAGAACAAGGTACAGGGATATTGCCTTGAGAAATCTAGGGGAAAGAATATCCTTGTTGGTTTGTACATTAGTGCTTTGCTTTTCCCTAGATGGCTCTCGGCTGAGATGCTTTGTGCTTCTTTTTGAGTAAGCACATACCTATACATGTCAAAGAGTCTGATTGCAGTGTTATAGCAAAACAGAAGGCAAATAATTATTAATTGTAGTAGGACTGTGTGCTTAAGAGTTGAGAGAGAAAACCATCTGGAGCTTATATGTTCTCCACAAGACCCAGAGAGGACATTCTGTGCTGACTCTGAGTATAGTAAAGGAACAAGGAGAAATGCGGGAAAGCACTGCATTTTCCTGTTCAAGGATAATAAAGGACAATGATGCCCAGGCACTATTCCAAGCACAAGCAGAATTTTAGCTAAATGTGTAATAGCGATTAGCACTTTGGGGAGTGAATAGTACAGATGCCTTTTTAATAATTCCAGAAACCTGACAGGATAAAATGGTGATTTGGAATATTTGGCCTGGGAAAAGATCAATTTAATTGGTAGCTCAGACATGGTGGGGACCTGAAAAAACATTGGGTAATAATGATTCCTGTCTACCAAATTTCTATCCAAAACAAAACAAAACAAACAAACAAAAAACAGATTCAGACACAGGGGCTGAGAGAATTATGTTATACATGAAGACAACTGCTGAGACCAGCATTTCAAAATAGAGTTGACCACAGGATGGAAATTCCTTTAGCCATCTCTTTCTGATTCCTGTAACATACACACACACACACACACACACACACACACACACACACACACACACCCCACTGATTTGACAAAGAATGAAGTTTTGTTTTGTTTTGTTTTGTTTACCATGAGGGCTTTCATCAGTTGTTGCAGCAAATCCATCACACAACTGAAAACTTTTGGAGCAAAGGTTACTCCCCAGTTTTTGCAAAGAAGTTCAAAAGGCAAGAGGGTGGCCAAGGCAAATAAATAATTCCATACTTCCTTGATTTTGTTTGTTTGGTTTTTTGTTTTTGTTTTTGTTTTTTTGCTTAGATGTCCAAATAGGCTCATTTAAAAAAAAATTCTTGTGAATCATCTTTAAAAAAAAAAATCTCTTCTCTAGAAAAAAAGGACAATAACTTATCACTTTCTTGTGACAGTAACTATAATACTATCATGAAACAACCTGGAAAGCATTTTATACATTATGTAGTCCTTAGGAGAGGTAGCAGGGTGAGCAATGGAAATAAAATACTTGGGGGAACAGTTTCAATAGATTGAAGATAGGAATTACAGATGAAAAAAGGAACATGTAAATTTAACGGCTATTCTATTCTTTAAAGTTTTTTTTTAATTTATTAATTTTTAGTTTTCAACATTTACTTCCACAAGATTTTGAGTTCCAAATTTTCACCCCATCTCACTTCTCCCCCCACCCCAAGATGACACGCATTCTGAATATACCTTCCCCTAGTCTGCCCTCCCTTCTTCTCTCCCCCCCTCCTCTTATCCCTTTTCTCTTCTGCTTTCCTGTAGGGCAGGATAGATTTCTGTACCCCATTTCCTGTATTTCTTATTTCCCAGTTGCATGTGAAAACATTTTTTTTAAATATGTGTTTTTAAAACTCTGGGTTCCAAATTCTCCCTTCCTCCATCCCCACCCACCCTAATTGAAAAGGCAAGCAACTCAATATAGGTTATACATGTGTAGTTATGCAAAACACTTCCACAGTAGACATGTTGTGAAAAACTGTATTTCCCTTACTCCTATCCCTCCCCTCATTTATTCTATTCTTTCTTTTGACTCTGTCCCTTCTCAGAAGTGTTTGCTTGCGATTAGCCCCTTTCCCAATCTGCCCTCCTCTCTACCATTCCCCTGCTCTCTTGTCCCCTTCTCCCCTTATTTTTCTATAGGGTAAGACAGCTTTCCCATAGCCAATTGAGTGTGTTTGTTATTCCCTCCTTAAGCCAAATCCTATGAGAATAAGATTCACTTATTCCCTGTTTCTCCTCCACTGTAAGAGCCTTTTCTTTTCTGTTTTTTTATGAGATAATTTACCATATTCTACCTCTCCTTTTCTCCTCCCAGCATAATCCTCTCTCACCCCTTATTTTTATTCTCCAGATATGACCCCTTCATCTTCAACTCACCCTGTGCCCTCTATCTATCTATCTATCTATCTATCTATCTATCTATCTATATCTATATACACATACATATAATTTTTTGCCCTCCAACTACCCTAATACTGACAAAGGTCTCATGAGTTATAAATCTCATCTTTCAATGCAGAAATGTAAACAGTTCAACTTTAATAAGTCTCTTATGATTTCTCTTTTCTCTTTACCTCTTCATGTTCCACTTCAGTCTTGTATTTGAAAGTCAAATTTTCTATTCAGCTCTGGTCTTTTCATCAAGAATGCTTGAAAGTTCTCTATTTCACTGAATGAACATTTTTTCCCCTGGAGGATAATACTCAGCTTTGCTGGGTAGGTGATTCTTGGTTGTAATCCTATCTCCTTTGCCCTCTGGAATATTATATTCCATGCCCTCCAGTCCCTTAATACAGAAACTGCTGAATCTTGTGTTATCCTGATTGTGTTTCCACAATACTTGAGTTGTTTCTTTCTGGCTGCTTGTAATACTTTCTCCTTTACCTGGGAACTCTGGAATTTGGCTACAATATTCCTAGGAGTTTTCCTTTGGGGTCTCTTTCAGGAGGAGATCAGTGGATGCTTTCAATTTCTATTTTGCCTTCTGGTTCTAAAATATCAGGGCACTTTTCCTTGATAATTTCTTGAAAGATGATGTCTAGTCTCTTTTTTTTTGATCATGGCTCTCAGATAGTCCAATAATTTTTAAATTCTTCTCCTGGATCTATTTTCCAAGTCAGTTGATTTTCCAATGAAATATTTTACATTGTTTTCTAATTTTTCATTCTTTTGGATTTAACAGTGTCTTGATTTCTCATAAGGTCACTAGCTTCTAATTGCTCCATTCTAATTTTTAAGGAAGTATTTTCTTCAGTAATCTTTTGGACTTCCTTTACCATTTGGCCAATTTTGCTTTATATATGGGGCATTATTCTCCTCATTGGCTTTTTGGGCCTTTTTTGCAGTTTGGGTTGGGCTATTTTTTTAAGGTGTTATTTTCTTCAGTATTTTTTGGGTCTCCTTTAGCATCACTTTCAGTTTTTCCTCTACTTCTCTTACTTGCTTCTCCAAATCCTTTTTGAGCTCTTTCCTGGGCTGGGACAAATTCATATTTTTCTTGGAGGCTTTGGATTTAGGAGCTTTGGCTCCATTGCCTTCTTCTGGTTGTGTATTTTGATCTTCTTTGTCACCAAAGTAAGGTAGTATAGTCTGACTCTTTTAGCACTGCTTGCTCATGATCCCTGTCTTGGAACTGTGTGGAAGATTTCCTCTCCATAGCCACTACAATCTCCACTGTGCTAGAGCTCCTCCTTGCCCCAGGAACACCACCTAGAACTATGACCCAAGTCCAAGCACAGGCAAAGCAATAGAAATGTGCAATAGCAGAGAGATACCTGCAATACCCATCTGATCAGCCACAGGATTCCCCCTCAGTCTGTGGGCCAGAAGCTCAGGAGGCAGCCACTATCCCAGGCGGTGTTCAGGGAATGGAGCTGAGACACCATTCTTCTCTCTCAGCACTGCAGAAACAGACTTTTCCCACTGACCTTCTAAGTTGTCTTTGGCATTTGTGGGTTAAGAAGTCTGGAAACCACCACAGCTGCCTGAAATTCAGTCCTCTGAGGCCTGCTCCAGGTTCACTGTGGCCTGTGTGCCCATGCTACACTGCACTCCTCTTCCAGCCTGGCACAATATATGTTTCCAATCAACCATCCAGGCTGTCTTTGGCTGAAAATTTCTTTCACTCTGTCTTTTTGTGGGTTCTGCTGCTTTAGAATTTGTTTAGAGCCATTTTTATAGGTACATGGAGGGCTTTGGTGGAGAGCTCAAGCAAGTCACTGCTTTCACTCTGCCATCTTGCCTCTGTCCCCCTATAGCTATTCTATTAAGCCATACTGTGTCTTAATTGCAGTGGGATTTTTTTTTCCTGTTTCTCATATCTTTATACTCTCTATTAGAGATTGCTAATGAAGATCCATTTAAAAAAAATTGTTCTTTCTTTTTAATTGAATTTACCTTGGTTCTATAATTATAGTAGACAATGCTACTTTGGTTCCTCAGGTTAGGACCTGAGTTGGAGTGCAATGCTTAAAGCAGTTACAATGAATCTTCTGGTCTGGTCCTGAGAGAATGGACCCAACAGGCCTGGATGATAATATTTTCTTAACTCTCTGCTCTTTAGCAGTTTTGGTGGGGTTCACAGTTGGAGATCCTGGTTATGAATGGGAAACATAAAACTTGGGTCCTAGTTTCTGTGTTCTTCCCTTTTTTGTAGTCCTAGGTGCAATAGCTAAGGTGGGATTGTGGTGGTCTCCAGGCTCTCCCACCTTTCCAAACATCCAGGGATGAGCCCCCCCTTCATCTTTGGATTATGGATGAGAAAGGGGAATCTCACCTCTCATTCTGAATCCTCCTTTGGTCTGCAATTGAATAGATAAGGAATTGGAATAGTCCTGAGTGGGTTAAAAAGTCTGGGCCAGAGATTTCTTGGATATAGACTCAGAGCAGAGTTTCTGTTCTTTGTAAGTTGCCTTCTTCCACAATTTAAAATGAGGCTTCTATATTGGGAAAGTGGAGATCCCATCAGACACTGCTTCAAATCTGGATTTTTATAGTGTAAATGTGATCATTTGTTTCTGTGGTGTTTATATTTTTGTGGGGGAATTACTCATTGTTGTTCTTCACTCATCTCTACTAGTGTTTTCTCTGATTAATTTGTCACTGCTTTCCATTATTCCTCAGGAGATTCTAGAGGTACTGATAATTGAAAGGGATATTTTGTTCACATGTGTGCTGGAAGTCCCAGACTATCTTTCCAAGTTGATGGCACATGAATCCCTTTCATAAGCTTAATATTCCAATCAAACTGACCTACTTATTATTCCCCAAGCACACTACACTCCCTTCTGTGTTTTCATATACGTTGTATGCCAGTGCCTGAAATACGCTCCTGCTAACTCTGGCTTATATCATTCCTTCCTTACTTCAAAGCTCAATTCAAGGAATCACTTTCTACTGTAAGCTTGATCTGAGTCCCAAAGTAGCCTTTGTTTTCCGCTCATCTATTCCTGCTCTTTTCCAAGAGATTTATTTATATTTCCTATGGATATATTTTGCATTTTTTTTGTAATCACATTTGCGTGTATGTTATTTCTCCAATAGAATGTAGGTTCCCTTATAAGAAGGTGTTGTGCCTTTGTATTCCTCTTACCTAACATAGAGACTGGAACATAGAAAGTACATAATAAATCATTGTTGAATGAAGGAAACAATAAAATATCAATAAGAAAATTCACATCGTAAGTTGGTATTGGAGATGGAATATTGCTTTCTGAATCACCGTTGGGGATGTATATAAGTTTTTTCTTTGTAATTTTCTAGGAACAGTGTACATCTAAAAAGGGCTTGAAAAATTTCATAGAAAACCGGATGATCTGTTTTGAATTGTTTTCAAATTAAAAGCATCAGGGAAAAGGGAAAAAAAAACTCCCCAGGTATACTTGCTAAAATAAATAGCATGAAAGGATATGAATAGGCAGTTTACAGAGGAAGAAATTAAAGCTATCTATAGTTATATAAAAAAATGCTCTAAATCACTCTTCATTGGAGAAACACAAATCAAAACTACTCTGAGGTGCCACATCATACCTACCAGTTTGGCTAGCATGACAAAACAGATGATGATAAATGTTGGAGAAGATGTGGGAAAATTGAAACACTAATGCATTGTTGGGGGAGCTGTGAACTGATCCAGCCATTCTGGAGAGCAATTTGGAACTATGCCTAAAAGGCTATAAAATTATTCATACCCTTTGCCTTAGCAATACTGTTTCTAGGTCTGTATCTGAAATAGATCATAAAAATAGGAAAAAGCACCTACATGCAAAAAAATATTTCTAGCAGCTCTTTTCGTGGTGGCAAAGAATTGGAAATGTCCATCAACTGGGGAATGGCTGAATGAGTTGTGGTATATGAATGTAATGGAATACTACTGTGCTACAAGAAATGATGAGCATGTAGACTCTAGAATGAAGAGTATAAAATATTAAATTCGAAAAATTGCAATGTGTTCAGAGTCTTAGTGACTTAAACATGGCAAAGGAAGTAAGTACATGAATTATTCAGAAGCAACATATTACATAAAAGTGGTGATACAGTGACACTGTGTATCAAGAAGGCAAACTCATATTAATAAATTTATATTTGAATGAGGAAGTATATAGAGAGCATCTGAGTGAAGAAGAAAGGAGAGATAAGGTGAAGTATACTACAAACCACTGGCTATAAGGAGGAACTGGATAAAAAAAACTTTTGCTGCAGTTATGAAACTAACATAGAGATAGCATGTAGATGTGATGGAGGCATTTATGTAATCAGATAGCTTGTGAGCTCCTTGAGGGTATGGACTGTTTTTTTGTCTCTTTTTGTAGCCTCAGAGCTTAGCACAGCCCTTGGCATATGGTAGGTGCTTAATAAATATTTATTGACTGACTGAGATCTGTTTCTGATTTTTAAAAAATCTATTTGTGTACATAATTAGGTTATATAACTGGGCAGATCAGGCAGAGAGACTTGCCATTAAGGAATCAACATCAGTCTATTGGAAAATACATAGGAGTGATTCAGGGGCTTTGTGACAGTTCTGGAACCATTTTAACAGAAGCTTGAAAAAAGGCATAGATGAAATGCTTATAAAATTTGCAAAAACATTAAATATTTCAGAGAGATTAAAAATATAATTGATTACTTAAGATTCTATAATCTGCAAAAATTTTAAAGCAATTGAACACATCTATTAGGAAAAGAAATTATGATAACTATAAAATCTCACATTCAGATTTCAAAGGCAACTTCAAAAGTACAAGAGAAAGGAGACATGACTAAAAAGTAATTCCTGTGAAAACAGCTGGATTTTAGAGGACAAAGTCAGTATGAAATCAACAGAGTGACATAACATTTAAAAATTCTAACATTATCATAGGCTTAATCATGAAAGGAACATTATCCAGAAGAAAGAAGATAATCTTCTTGTACTTCTGCTCTAATCAAACTACATCTACAGCACTGTGTCCAGCACCATCTTCTATCATCCCAGTCATTTAATAAAGCTTGTTGCTAAAATAGAGCCTACAGAAAAGAAATGCAGTGAGGGCAGAAATAGGAACAAGGCCAAGACTTATAATTTCATTTGCTAAAAGAATTCCCAAGTAAGGAAGCTACCTTTACCAATGACTTGTCACCTCTGCAGTCTATAATCTTAGAAAGTAACGTAGAACACTGAGAGGTCGATTTTCCCAGAATCACACAGCCAGTGAGACTTGAACTTAAACCTACTTTGACTTAAGGATGGCTACTACTGCACACTACCTCTTGAAGGTATTCAACACCATGTTGTTTGAGTAAAAGTCTTCATGACTATGTTCATCATGGAGAAGAAACATATAGGGATAACAACTTGTCTGTACCTGTTTAAACTGCTACATATGATAGATATGGAAGAAGGAAAGAGAAGACTCACTTAGTTTTCCTAAGAAGAAAAGAATTAGGCCAATAAAGAGAAAGTATATATAGGACATTTAAGTATAGTTTGAGAAAAAAAATACCTAACAATTTCAGCCATCCAGAGATGGAATGAATTAAATTGGGAACTTGTGAAACTCTCATTACTTAATAGAATTGTATGATTTTTTGTTAGGAATACACACACATAGCTATACATATGCACATGCATATATACACATACATGCACACACACATATACATACAGTAGTTGTTGGACTAGGTGACCTCTTAAGTTCCCTTTCCCTACTACAATTCTATGATTCTTTGATTCTATGAGAATATTCCGGAATCATAGAATGTCAAGTTGCACCTAAGACGAATTCCCCAAATCTAGCTAGATTGGGAGCTACTCCTTAGCTGTAGCACATAGGTAAATGATAAACACTGATATTAAGAATGTGGTCAAGACAGCTTATGAACAAACTTGGTAGCACTATCTGTTATTTAACTACCTTTCTTTTTCAGCAGGTCTTTCTGATACATAGTCTAAATCACTGCTATTGAAGGTGAAATCTACTTCACCTTGGTCTGTACTCTCTTATTAATATTATTAGATGACACTTCAATCTTTTATTCTCTAGTAAAATACTATTCTCTGAATAAGGTAGATCTATTTTTATATTTCATTTTTATCTTGACTAGAAAGATACATACATTTTAAAAAGGCTTTACAGCTAGAAACATTGTTCTTTAAAGGATATAATGCTACATTAAATTTTTTTCAAACCAATGAGGATTTAAAATCCTTTTGTCCCTAAGAATTATGTTCTATCCAAGGGGATCTAATCCTTTCATAATTTGATTCTTTTAGGTATAACATAACTATTGCACCAATGGATGAAAATACATCCTAGTTTCAAACATTATATTTTCCTTAGCAGTCTTTTGTTCTTATGATATAAAAAAAAACTATAAAAATCATATAATGGCAGGTTGATTGTACTCCCCACTGAATTATTTTTCATAAAAGTTTTTAATATGCATATAAATCTGGACTTATTTTCTTTAGATTTATACTATATTTTTATAAAAAACAAGTAGTCATAATGGTATGATATATGAAACAAGATAAGTAAAATAATTCATGCAGGAAGGAGGAGAGTTTTGACACCATTTAATTATAAAGATTCAATTTTATTTTTGTTTTAATTTAGAAATCACAAAGGGTACATTTTATTCTCATGTCTTAGATGTTTGATTCAATATATAATAGCATAACAGAACGACGACTGTCTCTGAAGTCTGAAGACCTTTTTTTGTGGTTAGATTGGACAATAAATGGTATTTTAATAATGTTGAAATTTTGAGCTTTTGCATTATCTATGGCATGAATTTCCTTTTTAATTTGCAATGATAGCATCATAAAATCATAGATTTAGAGCTGAATGGGACCTTAGAGGACATCAAGTACAACTTCCTCATTTTACAGATGTGAAGTAAAGAAGTGAAGTGTGAAGTCAATTTCATATGAGATCCCAAGAGGTGAGGTGACTTACTCTGGGTGACACACCTTGTAAGAGTCAGAAGCAGGTTCAAACAAACTCTGGTTTTTCGAACTCAACTTCCAGCAGTCTAACCACTATACCATGCTACTTCACTTTTAAACAATAACAGAAAAAGGCAAACTCATTCAATATTCTTGTTCCCTGAGGTTCCCTTGGGTTATTCCTTTTGAATAAGGGTGCACAAGATGATTTTCAAATGAGTGTTTGATGATAAAAGTGTGGAAGAATCTTTCTTCCTCAGCAGTAGTATTCTATCACATTTCATCAAACTGCACTATTCTACGCACAAGAGAAAAGCAACATCTTTATTTGCTCTTTTAGTATTTGCCATGGTTTTAAAAGTACTTGACTTTATAGATTGGATGTTTTTCTGGTCTGGGCCTTACCCGAGCTAATTCCCTAGAAAGATAGTTTCAATATTGAAGCAAAAGGAGAAATGTATGCCTCATTAAACAATTTAAAAAAAGAATTTAGCCATAGTAGTAGGAGAGTATTGAAAAAGAATAAGCACTAAGAAAACTCAAGCTGATTCAGCTGAATGAAGCTCCTTTTGCTTACATTTTTCATTGTGATCCAAATCACTCCTTGTGGTTACTTTAGACCAAGGTGATAAGGAAGTGATGGACTTTCTTCCCGTGAATCATCCCAAGTGTCAAGAAAGATCACAATGATTTTCAAAGAAAAAGTAGCCCATTTTGGATGAAATTTGTAGTGGTGATGGTAGTGGTTAGGTTCTTTTTTCTACTACACATATATTCATGAAACATTTGTGTTATTGTTACTTTTCATCCTTCATTCTTGAAGAAGTTCAATGACATAAAGAATGGGTGGAATCTTGATTTATGTCTGAAAAAGTCATCAGCCCCACTGTCTCTTCCAGAGTTTCTGAAGTCCAGTGACAGGACAGGAGTCAGGACAACTAGTTATGGCCTAGAATCTTCAATGTGTGACCAGCTTTAATTGCTTCACTTTCATGGCTGTTGGAACAATTTGTTCTCATCTACCCATTCTACCAGGGGAAATCTTCACATGCTTGGGGAAGACATCCCCCTAGGTTACCAATGGGTTTAAGGGAGGACTGTCTGTTACCTTCAATCTGGTTTAGCCTTTCTGCCAGATAATTTTACTGGGGTATCACCACTGTGCATACTACAGCTTCTTGGAAATAAAGGTGAGAGCTGGGTGATGAGTAGACCTCAAAGGTACACAGATACTGAAAAGGGCTCAGCAAGCCCTCGTATCAGAAATGCTACTCCTCCCTGAACACCAAATATACCCATGAAGCATTTAGATATTATATGAGGGGGCAGGTAGGTGGCGCAGTGGATAGAGCACCAGCCCTGACATCAGGAGGACCTGAGTTTAAATCTGGCCTCAGACCAAACACTTTACACTTGCTAGCGGTATGACCATGGGCAAGTCACTTAACCCCTGTTGCCTAAAAATAAAAAAAAAATAGCAATAAAAATAAAAAATAGATATTATGTGAGGATTCGCATCATTAAAAAAAAAATGAAGGAAAGGAGAGGAGTTTGCACCAGACCTGATTTCACTTGCTTTGCAAATTTTAAGCTTAGAGAATTGTAGGGCAATGAGAAGTTAAGTGACTTGGCCAAGGTCACACCTGCTCTCTAACCATTATGTAGCACTGCCTCTTATTAATAAAATCCTTCCCACCCGTTTAATTGTTATTAAGAGAAGTAGCATGGAATGTTTGGAAGACCACTGGATTGGAAGCCAGAGAAATTGTGTTCCAGTTCTGAATTTTCTATGAAATTTGGGAAAATAACTTAAACTTTCTCAGTGCCACTTTCCTTCATTTGTGAGATGAAAAGGATGGATGAAATGATATCTAAAATCCTTGCAAGTTCCAAATCCCATGCTTCCACTATTTCACAGATGTTTTCTCATGATAAATGTTTTGGTCCTAAATAATAATGAAAATAATAAATTAGAATTCTAACCTTCCCTCCAAAGGAACAGTCTGTTATTTCCTAATGTAATCTTTGACCATTTTGGTCTTTCATTCAATGCCTGTGAGAAGCAGTGATAATATTGATAATGATTCAGTGAGCTCAAGGGATTTTGTTATCTTTATTTCTTCGAGATATAATTAATACTGGGATGTGCACGGCATGCAAGGTTGGCATTCCTGGTAAAGAAGATGAAAGGAGTCAAGGAATTTATCTCTACTCTCCAGCATATGAGAAAAAGTAAAAGCATCTTAGACATATTTTCAGAATTTATCCAAAAAGGAAATAATCAAAAAATGAAACTTCCTAAGAAAGAAACAAATATATATAATGAAGCCCAGGAAAATGTAATCAATACAAAGCAATTTTGGGAGAACGGATGAAAAGAGAAGAAACCTAAAACTATTTGAATTACATTAATATGGACTTTTAGAGCTGTCTATGTGATTTGAACACATTTTGATATTAAGTGGCAAAGCTGAGAGTTGAATACATATCTTTTAACTCTAGATTCACAGTCCTTTCCACTATAATTTTGCTGTATTCTTTCTCTTGATGTTGCATCAGAACTTTCTAAAGATCGCTGATCTAGAGATGGGCTAGAATTCAGAGGCTATCATATTTATCACGCTCATTTTACAAATATGGAAACTGAGACATCTGGAGGTTTCTATAGTTTTCCTAAAGTCACAGAAGTGGTAGATGTCAGAGGTGAAGTTTAAGCCCAAATCTTTTGATTCAACAGTCTGTGTCTTTTCACTTATAATGTTACATTCCAAAAGTAACTAATCTTTGCTAGTAAAACGAGACCACACAGATTGCATAGATGTGTAGAAAATCAGTTACTCTCCAAAGGAAAAAAAATATTGATTGTTGTATCTGGTAACTCTCTTCTAAGAATTATCAATGCAGTTATATGTCAACATGGCATGTCCAGCTGTTGGAGGTTCTCTCTTCGAAGGGCAAATATATGGGGCATGATAGAGAATCTCCCAAGACTTCACAAATCAACAAGCTGCTAACCACATCTACTGATTCATATAGGCATGACTAATATAGCCAAATGAAACCTATGTAGCATCGCTACACAAATTACAATGTCATAGGCAGGGAACTGTGGGAGTTAAATGCAGAGGTGTTGTATTCATAATTAGTTACAGTTAAAGTTTGATTACTTCAAGGAAAAATAAGGATATGAGAAATAAAGCTTACTTTATGAATATGGAAATATATTGATCACATGAACAATAAGATGGATGATTTGACATGTTTTCCAATCTTCTCCACCTCTCAAATCTCTGCAAAATAAAATTATGTAGAGGTAAAGTAGCTGGAGTTCTCTCTATGGAGTAAGACATCAAAAAGCCTAATGATGTAACCACCCTATGAACTAATAATAGAGAAAGCTGATCCTAATCATTAATGAACTCACTCTGCCCCCTAATGCTATGACACAAGAGCACGACAAAGCACATAAATAATAATTATGTGAAATAAAATTATAATGAGGAAACAACATGCCAAAATTTCTAGGATATAGCCAAAGCAGTTCTTAGTGGATAAAGCATATCCCTCCAATACACATTAACAAAACAATAAGAGAGTATCAGTGAATTGAATATACATTTAAAAATAGAAATAACAAATAAACAATCGCAAAATTAATTTTAGAAAAGAAGAGATACTAAAAATTAGAAGATAAATAGATAAGCTGAAAATCCAAAACTACAGAAATGGTTAAAAAAAATCTACATTTTTAATAATAAAATTGAAATACCAATAGCCTATCTGATTAAAAAGAAGAGTGTAAGAAAATCAACAAAATAATGAACAAGCAGAATGGGCAGAATTAGAACCAAATTGGAAGAAAAAATTCTTATCAAAGATTTTATACAGATTTATATGATTTAAAAAACTGAAAGCACCAAAAATTAATGGAATAACTTAAAATAAAAATTCCTGAATTAAGAGGAATCTAAGTAGAAATCTTAGGCAATATAAGCTCAAAAAAAAATAATTCTGAAGGAACTACCAAAGAAATATTTCTAACCCTAATGGATTCACAGGAGAGTTTTCTCAAACTTGTAAACAACAACTTTAAAAAAAATTGGTTTCAAAAAATGGAGAAAGACAGCACTTTAACAGACTACTTTTTGTAAGAAAAATATTATTCTAATACCTAAACCAGAGAAGAGAAATCACACAAAAAAAACTATAGATGAATATTGTTGATGATCATCAATTGAACAATGCTAAATTAATACTGCTAGGTAAAATATTATCCAAGAGACTATATATCCAACAAATATGTCATTTGCTATAACAAAATGAGATTTTAGGATAGTTCAACATTAGGAGAACAAAATCATTTTTGCTAAAAAAGCCTATAAAATATGCATAGATGATGATTTCTAATCATAGAAGTGTTATCTAAAAGCAATCATTGAGGGGGGCGAAGCCAAAATGGCGGAATGAAAGCAGTGACTTGCTTGAGCTCTCCCCCAAACCCCTCCAAATACTCATAAAAAATGGCTCTAAACAAATTCTGAAGCAGCAGAACTCACAAAAAGACAGGGTGAAACAAATTTCCAGCCCAAGACAACCTGGATGATTGATCAGAAAGGTGTATCGTTCTGGGGTGGGAGTGCAGCACAGCATGGGTGCGTATGCCACAGCAAACCTGGAGCAGGCCACTGAGAACTGAATCACGGGCAGCTGTGGAGGCTTCCAGACTCCTCAATCCACGAATGCCAAAGACAACTTAGAAGGTCAGTGGGAAAAGTCTGTTTCTGTCGGTGGTCAGAGAGGAAGGCAGGGGTTTCAGCTCTATTCCCCAAGAGCTTGGTCCTGGGTGGGGGGGGAGCTGCTTCCCAAGCTTCTGGCCCACACACTGAGGGGAATCCAGTGGCTGATCAGAGAAGGACTGCAGGGATCTCTTTGCCATTGCTGAAGCAGGAATCTCTTGCTTTGGCTGTGTGTGGATCTAGGTCACAGTTCTGGTGGCAGTGCTGGGGTGAGGAGGAACGCTGGCCTGGTGGAGCTTGTAGTGGCTGTGGAGAGGAATCCCTCCTCACAGTTATAGGACAGAAAGGAGTACTTGTGCTCACAGGCCAGGAAAGGGGTAAACACCTCACCCCTTATCATACCACCTTGGAAGAAATGAAAGTTTACAGGTCCCTACAAGTATCTCTGAAAACAGCTACACAGACCCCTGATGCTTGGGACAGTACACTCTCCACACTGGAAGCAGACTCTTACCTTAACAAAGAGTTTAAAACTCAAGTAATTCACCAGGATCATGAGCAAGCAGTGCAAAAAGAGTCAGAATATATTATCTTGCTTTGGTGAAAAAGATCAAAATATATAACCAGAAGAAAACAAAGTCAAAGCTCCTATATCCAAAGCCTCCAAGAAAAATATGAATCAGTCCCAGGCCTTGTAAGAGCTCAAAAGGGATTTTGAGAAACAAGTAAGGGAAGTAGAGGAAAAACTGGGAAGAGAAATGAGAGTGATGAAAGAAAATCATGAAAAACAAGTCAACAGCTTGCTAAAGGAGATCCAAAAAAGTACTGAAGAAAATAACACCTTAAAAAACAGCCTAACCCAAATGGCAAAAGAGGTCCAAAAGTCAATGAGGAGAAAAATGCCCTAAAAAAAAATTGGCCAAATGGAAAAAGAAGTCCAAAAGATTACTGAAGAAATACTTCCTTAAAAATTAGAAATAGAGCAATTGGAAGACAATGACTTTATGAGAAATCAAGACACTGTAAAACAAATCCAAAGAATGAAAATTAGAAAACAATGTGAAATATTCATTGGAAAAACAACTGAACTGAAAAATAGATCCAGGAGAGAGAATTTAAAAATAATTGGACTATCTGAAAGCCATGATCAAAAAAAGAGCCTAGACATCATCTTTCAAGAAATTATCAAAGAAAACTGCCCTGATATTTTAGAACCAGAGGGCAAAATAGAAATTAAAGAATCCACAGATCTCCTCCTGAAAGAGATCCCCAAAGGAAAACTCCTAGGAATATTGTAGCCAAATTCCAGAGTTCCCAGGTCAAGGAGAAAATATTACAAGCTTCCAGAAGGAAACAATTCAAGTCTGTGGAAACACAATCAGGATAACACAAGATTTAGCAGCTTCTACATTAAAGGACCACAGGGCATGGAATATAATATTCCGGAGGGCAAAGGACATAGGATTACAACCAAGAATCACCTACCCAGCAAAACTGAGTGTAATCCTTCAGGGGAAAAAAGTCATTCAGTGAAATAGAGGACTTTCAAGCATTCCTGATGAAAAGACCAGAGCTAAACAGAAATTTGACTTTCAAATACAGGACTCCAGTGGAACATGAAGAGGTAACAGGAAAGAAAATCATAAGAGACTTATTAAGATTCAACTGTTTACATTCCTGCATGGAAAGATGATATTTGTAACTCATGAGAACTTTGTCAGTATTAGGGTAGTTGAAGGAAAAAATTGTATGTATGTATATATAGATAGGTAGATAGATAGAGGGCACAGGGTGAGTTGAAGATTAAGGGGTCATAACTTGAGAATAAAATTAAGGGATGAGAGAGGATGATACTTGGAGAAGAAAGGGAGAGGTAGAATGGGGTAAATTATCTCACAAAAAAAAAAAACAGAAAAGAAAAGCCTCTCACAGTGGAGGGGAAACAGGGGAAGGTGAGAGGGAATGAGGGAATCTTATTCTCATAGGATTTGGCTTAAGGAGATAATAACATACACATTCAATTGGGTATGGAAATCTGTCTTACCCTACAGGAAAATAGGGGGAGAAAAGGAGAAAAGAGCAGGGGGTGATAGAGAAGAGGGCAGATAGGGAAAGAGGGTAATCAGAGGCAAATACTTCTGAGGAGGGACAGTGTCAAAAGAAAGAATAGAATAGATGGGAGGGCAGGATAGGATTAAGGGAAATAGAGTTAGTTTTTCACAAAGTGTCTACTAAGGAAGTGTTTTGCATAACTGCACATGTACAAACTATATTTACTTGCTTGCCTTTTCAATGAGGGTGGGAGGGGAGGGAGGAAGGGAGAACATTTGGAACTCAAAGTTTTAAAAACACATGTTTTTAAAAAAATGTTTTCACATGCAATTGGGAAATAAGAAATACAGGAAATGGGGTACAGAAGTTATCCTGCTCTACAGGAAAATAGAAGGGGAAGGGGATAAGAGAAGGGAGGGGGGAGAGATGGAAGACAAGGGAGACCAGGGGAAGGGGTATTCAGAATGCATGCCATCTTGTGGTGGGGGGAGGGGGGAGAAATTTGGAACTCAAAAACTTGTGGAAGTGGATATTGAAAACTAAAAATAAATAAATTTATATTAAAAAATAAAATAAAATAATTATAATAATAAAAAAGGAAAAAAAAGAAAAGCAATCATCATATGCAATGAGGATCCAGTAGAAACTTTCCCAATAAATACAGTAGTAAAGCCAGGATGACCACTTTCCCTATTGTTATTTGATATAGTTTTAGAAATGTTAGGAAAAGCAATGGCACAAGAGATAATAACTTTTTTAAAAAGAAAGCATATAAAAAAAAGGTCAGCAAGTATAAATTAAATGCCCACTGCCAGGCACTATGCTGAATTAGGTGAATGCAAAGATAGCTTCTTCCACCAAGGAGTTCATAATGAAATGATGGAGACAACAAGCAAATAACTATGTACAAACAAGCTATAAAGAGAACAAATAGAAAATAATAAATAGAGGGAAGGTGCTATAATTAAGAGGGATTAAGAAAAGATTCCTATAGCAGATGGGATCTTATCTGAGACTACCAAGATTCATTTACATTTTTAATACTATACCAATTAAAGTTTAAAAGACATACATTATGGAAGTCAATAAAATAATAATGAAATTCATTTGGAGAAAGAAAAGATAAAAAAAATTCAAGGAAATAATGCAAAATGTAGAGATGAGGTGTGAATACCATTCCCAAAAGTCAAACCATATTATGAAGTAGCTGTTACCAAAATAATTTGGTATTATATTTTTTCTTTATTAATTATTTTTAT